>NC_134487.1:187176157-187301157 GCF_040206685.1 Ascaphus truei
GTGGCATCACGTGATGCCTCGGCACCATAATGCGTCCCGTTGGTGGGGGCTGCAGTGTGTGTCTGTGTGTATAGGAGGTGGGCCCTGCAGTGTGTGTGTGTGTGTGTGTGTGTGTGTGTGTGTGTGTGTGTGTGTGTGTGTGTGTGTGTGTGTGTGTGTGTGTGTGTGTGTGTGTGTGTGTGTGTGTGTGTGTGTGTGTGTGTGTGTGTGTGTGTGTGTGTGTGTATATAAATAATGAAGACATTAATTAAAATTAAAATAATTAACAAATTAAAATTAAATAAATAATTAATTGACAAATTAAAATTAAATAAAAAAATGTAGGCATTAATTAAAATTAAGACTTTTAAAAATGTGACCTTCCTGACCTTACACTTTGCAAAAAAGGGTCTCTTTCTCTCCTCGTGGTAGTCAATGACATCACTGCCATGCAGGGCCGCAGACAGCTTTCCTGGGGCCCAGGAAGAATGTTTTCACGGGGCCCTCTACCCACGTTTCGGCGGCCTTGCGAGAACCCCTCCTTTTCACACACCTCCTCACTCTCACCCACCTCACACTCCCGTCACCCATTCCTTCTCCCCCTTCACCCATTCCTTCCCCCCTCTCTCTTACACCCCCACCCCCATGTATTTTTCTCCCCATCCCACACTCAACCTCCCTCCCCAATATACGTGCACACACAGTGACACACACAGACAGTGACAAACACACACAGCCCCCCCCCCTCCTTATACTTCCACCTCCTCTCCTCATACCTGCCCCTCATACTTCCCCCTCTCCTTATACCTCCCCCTCTTCTCCTCCCCTCATACCTCCCCATATACCTCTTCTCCTCATACCTCTCCCTCCCCATCCTTACTCATACCTACCCTCTCCCCCCTCCTTATATCTCCCCTCATACCTTCCCCATCCCTCCTCATACCTGCCACATCCCTCCTCATACCTGTCCCATCCCTCCTCATACCTTTCCCTCAGCTCCTCATATCTCCCCCTCCTCATACCTTCCCCTCAGCTCCTCATATCTCCCCCTCCTCATACCTTCCCCTCAGCTCCTCCTATGACACACACAGACAGACAGGACACACAGACAGACAAGAGACACACACAGAGACAAGACAGACACAGACAGACAGACAGCACACACACACACAGACAGACAGCACACACACACGCACACCTTTCTCTCTCACTGAGAAGCAGTTCACTCCATCCGGCCCAGTACTAAGCCCCGCCCCCGAGATCCTCTGACCTCCAACCAAAACCCTGCTTCTACTCTCTAAGCCCAGCCCCCCAGGCATTCTAACATGAAAAAAATACTACGCAGCTGCCGCATCCTCCTCGGCGCCGCCGCTCCCTCCGCGCATCCCCCCCGCGCATCGTCGCCGACTCCCCCGCGCACAAGGGAGAAAAACCGGGACATTCCCGGGATGGACGGGCAACCGGGACAGCCCAGCAAAAACCGGGACTGTCCCGGCAAAAACGGGACGAATGGTCACCCTATTATACTATATTATACTAAATAATATATTATATTTTTATATTATATATTATGTTGTATTATATATATATATAATACAGTATATGCACTATATAATTTATGTGTGCTGCATATCTTATTGTCTGCATAGAATATTTTGTGTATTTTAGCATTTAAAATGCCTTCAGGAACGGAACCTCTCATTTAAACAGTGTTCCTATGGGAAAACGTGTTTCGCTTTACAACGTTTCGCTATCCAACGCCATTTTGAATAACACATTGTGTCGGATAACCGAGGACTGCCTGTACATTGTGAGGTTTAATTTACATTGTTAACATATGCAACCGTGTTTCAGTTTTCCTTAATTGTAACCTTATTTCTCACTAATAATTGTGGCCCTAATGCTCAATTATCAGGAATCTTCTGCTTCCTGGCCCCACTGTCATATAGCTGTTAAGATAAACCACACAATCTTCAAAGTTAAAGATGTCTCATTAATTGTCACTGCGGTTAGCACTCACCACCAAGTTTTGTGGCACAGACACTGAAAGCTACAATAATTGACTACAGATTTGAATAGCTCAATTAAGTTAACGGTCTATTAGATGCATTCCAAGGGTGCTGGGAATTGTTCATCCCTGAAGGTTGTAGTCATTTTGAACTTCTCTCTGTTATTTGCATAATATAGTGTGCTTTAATCAGTCATGGCAAAATACTGCAAGTCAAATTAGATCTTATTCAATTTTACTGTATGCACTTTATTAGGATACAAAAGGGAAATCTAACAGCAGCCTAGCTATGCTTTAAAGCAAATAAATGTTTACTTTGAAGCTCTGCAACATTTTCTACTTGTTTCGGCACTAAATGCAAGCAATCTGTTGATTCAGTTTCTTATATGTGGCACAGATTGTTATCTTTGCAAAGACTGGAAAGAGTTTTTGTTGCAGAAAAAGGCGCATATTCACTAAAGGGTGTTAAGACTTAGCGAATCCTAATTTACATTCACTTGAATGGCAGGTAGGTGTTTGAAAGCATAGCACCCATTAGTGCCTATGGGTCAAAGAGAGAAAATTGGCAATGCAGAATTTCATAATAATCTGTGCATCACGTAACTCCTCCTATTGTAAACATAGAATTTTAAACATCTACTATAATCTGTATATCATGTAGCTCCTTCCTAACGCTTCCTATTTTGTATACAAAATGTAATACATCTGACTGTAATATGAACAGCTGTAACTTTTGGTTCGGACTCTCTCTCTTTGCGGGTTTTTTTGGGTTTTGCCAATTACTGTACTGTTCAGTATGTGTTGGGTGTTGTTCAATGTATCGTATTAGTGTTTTTATTATACTGTTTATTGGGGGTAGATATGGTGGGTGAAGGGGGTAGTTGCCCAGGTTGGTGGTTAGGAGATGGGTGGGTAGTGGGAGGGTTACTACCGCTAAGGCGATGAAGGGACTAACCCATCCTGCTACCTTCCTGGTAGGCCTAAACACCCACCCTGGTGCAACTACTTCTTTCACCCACCCCTTTCACCCATCCCCTCTACCCCAATAAACCAGGTTCTCTGGCTTTACCCTTCATTACCGTAGCAGATAGCAGCTAAGGTAATAAAGCTGCTTTTATTTTAATAACATTATTGTAGCATGGGGTCTCCTGAGTTGAATTGCATTAATTTCAGGTCTGGGGACCCTTGCTTCCTGAGTTACAGGCCCGGATACTCAGGGGGTGGAATCGATGACGTCCAACGTGTCCCAATATGAGACCACTATTTACAACCATATGTCACTAGTATTAGATCACATTTGAGGGACATGTTGCATGTCATTGACTCCACCTCTAGCATTGAATGGAAGGATACATACCTTTTGGACTACATGCAATATATGATCGCTCTATACATGTAAAGATCATCAAAAAGGTATCAATATTTTATTGAGGCAGATCAGGCACTGCATGTCACGCAGAGGGAGTTCATATTATCCAGTATATAATTCATTTTAGAACACAATTATTTTTTATTTTACAATGTATATTATTTAAAGATTTGTGGGATAGCCATGGACCCCAGATTTGCCTCCAGGTATGCTAATCTCTACATGGGTTTGTGGGAGGACCTGGTGTTCTATGGCTGGTTCATTGGTGACCTTATCCTGATCTGGGATGGAGAGAGGGAGGAATTGTCAGCTATCTTAGCTTCCTTTGACAATGCTGATATGGGTCTAAAATGTACGTTTAATAGAGTCCACACATGCGATTTTTCTGAATTTGGAAATCTCTGTGGGTGACAATGCAAAATTCTTACAAAAAACATTTCAAACAAGTTACAATAAACAGTTATCTTCACTCTTCAAGTAACCACTATAAAAAGTGGTTAGATAACATACTGAAGAGCCTATTCTACAGAATTAGGAGAAATTGCTCTTTTGATTCAGATTTTTTTGTTACAAGTTGATCCTAGTTGAAAGATTCTTCAATAAGGAATATGATGAAGGACAGGTAAATAAATCTTTTGATCAAACCGAACAAACTGAATGGAGTCAGCTCCTTGAGAAATCTAAATGCAAATACTGTTACAATGCAGTTTGAAAGGTTATGAACAAAGGGGGTGAAGAGGACATGTCAAATTCATCACATAAACCTCCGAAATTCATTACACAGTATATCAGGCTGCTTATCAAATTAATTGTATGCCCAACAAACATTAGGATATCCTATTATGTGACCCCGTAATTGAGCCTAATTACAAAGATAGCGAGGAATATTAAAACCAAACTATTATTGGTATAATATCTACATGTTCTTTATCAGATGGCAACTTTTTATGTGGTAGAGGCCGTTGTCTAACTTGCAAACATTTAAATAAAACAGACAGGATAATTTCCTTTTCAAACAAGTCTGAATATTCAGTTATGGGGCATAACAATTGTTTGTCAACGTATGTAATTTACATGATTTCTTGCGTATGTGCTCTACAATATACTGGAAGGATGATTTGTGCATTAAGCACTCGTTTCTTGGAGCATCGTCGCAATATAAAACATGGATATAATTTACATAGTCTATCTACTGTAGACATTATTCTCATTTACACAATAAAGGATCCTTGAGATATATATATATATATATATATATATATATATAAATATATATATATATAAAAATATAACTGTATGCTCATTTGCATGTCTTAGGCAGGTCTGCAACCCCGCCTTTCACCATTATCACCCAGCACACAGCACTTCCACTGCAGCAAGGGATTCTGGAAAATGACATGGAAATGAGCACACAGTGCCACTTTGTGCTTCAAAAACCACCTTTAACATGGTTCCCTATAGGCTGTGTGCTCATTTGCATGTCATTTCCCAGAATCCCTTGCTGCAGTGGAAGTGCTGTGTGCTGGGTGATAATGGTGAAAGGCGGGGATGCAGACCTGCCTAAGACATGCAGATGAGCATACAGTTGTATTTACATTTGCATATTTGCTTTGCTGTGGAGGGTTTTTGTCACTTTTTTTACTCACCATAACTTAACTCAGTATATATATATATATATATATATATATATATATATATATATATATATATATATATATATATATATATATATATATATATATACACACACACAAAGTATATATGACATATATAATCAATCAACCTAATGAAATATTATTAATCAACCTAATAATAATCAATAAAAACAAAAACTAAAATATATATGCAATCAGATACACACAAAATGGACCATATAAAATGCAAAACAATATGTAAGACAAAACAACAAAAATAGAGAGAATTAAACAAGTCCCTTGTGTGTCCTCTTTATAGATCACACTTGTAGCTGGGTGTAGGCTGCTTTCAAAGGGATGAACCACATCCAATGGGGAATCTAGAACAAAAAGAATAGCATAAAAACATTTACATTTAATAAAGAAAGGGGAAGGGGGGGCGGAAGCCTCACTCACAAGGAAAGCATAACATCAAGCAATTGTGAACAAATAATGTCACCGCCAGCCGTGTTGATCCACCAATGAGTGTCCACATTAGAATACATCCTGTGGATACTTATTGGTGGATCAACCCGGCTGGCAGTGACATTATTTGTTCACAATTGCTTGATTTTATGCTTTCGTTGTGAGTGAGTCTTTTCCCCCCTTCCCCTTTCTTTATTAAATGTAAACGTTTTTATGCTATGGGCCGTGCGCTTTTTCTTTTTTGTTTATACATATATATATATATATATATATATATATATATATATATATATATATATATATATATATATATATATATACTGTACAGTGTTTGACAAACCCGGTCGCCATTCGCCAGCTGCGATCGGATATTGGCTCGTGGCCAGTAACCTTTCCCCTGCTCTGCAAAAAAAAGATCCCCTGCTCAAAAAAAAAATGACCTGCTCAAAAAAAAAAAAATCCTTGCTGGTTGGCTGTGACGCGGGATGGAGTTGCCAGGACTTCAAACCACCCTTCCTTCTCTGCACGGGTAAGTAATGGGGGGTGGGGTGAGTGCGTGCGCATCTGCTGCTGCTCCTCCTCCTCTATATATTCTCCTGTATAATTGTGTCAGCTCCTGTAATTTACAAGACCAGTACTGATCCATCATGGAGGAGTTTGAACAGAAGTTTGAACAGGTGGGGGGAATAAAATGCACTTTATATACTGTATACACTGATACATCCTTCCCCCCCTCCCGCGCTCCTGCTTCCCACGCGGGTCTGAAGATACTGTAGTAGCTGGGGTGTTTCTCCCCCTCTCCGGCGCTCCCGCTGCCCGCGCTCCCCCCCTCTCCAGCGCTCCCTCTGCCGGCGCGGGTCTGAAGATACTGCAGTAGCCGGGGTGTTTCTCTCCCCTCGGCGCTCCCACTGCCCACGCGGGGCGGGAGGAAGTAGCGGGATGTTTCTTCCCCCCCTCTCTCCCCTCCGGCGCACATCCCTTCCTGTGTGTGTGTGTATGTGTATGAGAGAGAAATTAAGAGTGTTTGTGTGTGTGTATGGGAGAGAGAGATTTAGAGTGTGTGTGTGTGTGTGTGTGTGTGTGTATATGGGAGAGAGAGAGAAGATTTAGAGTGTGTGTGTGTGTGTGTGTGTGTGTGTGTATATGGGAGAGAGAGAGAACATGTGTGTGCAGGACACCAGAGGTAACCACCCAGTCAGTCACCCCCCCCACGCAGTCAGTTACCCCCGTCTCTTTCCTCTCTGTCTCTCCCCTCTCTGTCTCTCACCCCCTCTCTGTCTCTCACCCCCTTTCTGTCTATCTGTCTCTCCCCTCTCTGTCTCTCTCCCCTCTCTGTCTCTCTCCCCTCTCTGTCTCTCCCCTCTCTGTCTCTCTGTCTCTCTCCCCTCGCTCTCTCTCTCCCCTCTCTGTCTCTCTCCTCTCTCTGTCTCTCTCCCTTCTCTGTCTCTCTCCCCTCTCTGTCTCTTTCCCCTCTCTGTCTCTCTCCTCTCTCTGTCTCTCTCCCTTCTCTGTCTCTCTCCTCTATCTGTCTCTCACACCTCTCTGTCTCTCTCCCCTCTCTGTCTCTCTCCCTTCTCTGTTACCCTCTCCCAGTCTCTGTCTCTCACGCACACTCTCTCTGTCTCACACTCTCGATCTGGATATCTTATTTACCCTGTATTTCTTACTGCCCTATACTATACCGAAATAACATATACTGCTTTCTTCCAGATCGGACTCAAGTTTCATACGGGAGACATCGGAATCCCCCCTAACCCAGAAGACAGGTAGGGAACACCTCCCCTCCAATGTATAACATTGCGGGAATGAGGGTACCTGGACATTGAGGGACTGCGGATCAGGTAAGATCCCAGGCGGGATTGCTGCTTTAGATATTGTGAAGAGGGAACGTCCAGACACTGGTTAAGGGGTTCAGGAAACTAGTCATTCACATCTGGCTTTTATTTCTAGATCCGACATTTACACACACATACACACACATGTAACAAGGACTAATTGTAGTATAATGTAATAGAATAAATAAACTTATGTCAAAAACGAATGTTCTTACTAGGAATTTATTCTATTTATGTATTTTTTTTAGAAGCGGGAGCGGGGCTAGGGGTTGGGTTGTGGGTGGGACTAGGGGCGGGGTTGGGGACAGGACTAGGTGGCAAGTAGATTTTTGGGTGATATGTCAAGCACTATATATATATATAGGAAAAAAAGAAAGAAAAAGACTGCGCCTAAATGCAAGGATATAACAAGAAATATTAAATTGAAAATTATGTTATAATAAATCGATGAATACCACTAACTTAGCTAATAAGGTAATAATGAAAAAAAATCATGTGCCCATACAATGATCAATAATGTAATTACAATGCTGACTTAATGCCAATATAATTGAACAAAAATAATATATAATTGAAAAAATATAAAGATTAAAAATACAAAAATAGAAAAAATAAAAATCATATGTGAAATATATATATGTGTATATTATTGTCCAAATATACGTATGTATACTATGTGAGTGAATCTAATGAAAAAATATATACTGTAAGACCTGTGTTGATCTCAAATAAAACAAAGATGCTGGCAGCATTCTTCTTGGGTGCAACAAACTCCCTTGACGAACCTAAGAAAAAAGAGAAGAAAAAAGCGCCTGATCTTCGTGTGATAACGTATAAAAAATTTAATAAAACATGTGTGAAGACAATTGAAAACTCACAAGAGTACGGTATAAAACAGCATTGTATAAGTTTATACTCATATACAGGAGTAGCCTCGAGGTGCTGCCGCGTCTCCGCTCTTCCGCTGGGAATGGATGTTGTCACTCGTCATCAGTGGTGTAACTGGTTTCAAATTCCTCTGTCAAACACAGTCCTGTGGCGTAGGTTCCCTCTAATGAAAGAGTCCCAGTGTACCGGAGTAAAGTTTAGCCTGTTTAAACCTTTTGGCTGCTAATAAAAGTCAAATGAGCACTAAATCATGTGTAATAATACCATCCCTACGCGTTTCCTCAGACTTTCTTTGACTTCTTCAGGGGTAATCACAGGTTTTAGACTAAGAGTAGGTATTCACTACACTTAAGGTTACGGTGGGTAAAAAAAGTGACAAAAACCCTCCACAGTAAAGCATATAGCAAATGGAAATATTACTGTATGCTCAAACCAACAAAGCCAGCACAACCAACCTCACACTGTTGATATCCATCAAGGTTGAAATATGTCTGTGAGTGGGTTTACTGGCTTTGCATCTCACCCCAGCCTATGCTTAAAAGCTGTGTTTAAAGCAGCATGCATTGGCATAAGGGTTGCTCGTGTAATATGAGCTTGACACAAAAGGTGGCACTGTGTGCTCATTTGCATGTCATTTCCCAGAATCCCTTGCTGCAGTGGAAGTGCTTTGTGCTGGGTGATAATGATGAAAGACAGGGTTGCAAACCTGTCTAAGACATGCAAATGAGCATACAGTAATATTTCCATTTGCTATATGCTTTACTGTGGAGGGTGTTTGTCACTTTTTTTTACCCCACCATAACCTTAATAAGTGTGGTATACACACACACACACACCGGTCCCCGGTCCCCTCTGGTGCTCCGGTCTCCTGTTTGCCCCCTTCCTTACCTCCGCTTAGCAGTGGGACCCCCGCGCTATGCCGGGGAGCTGCGGGGGCGAGCGCATTGCCAGGGGTCTCACGGTGTCATCTACAGCCAGGCGCTGCCATGTTTAATGCATTTGTGCATGCGCGGGAGCTCGTGCATGTGCAGTGTAGCCCCTGAGTTACGGCGGCCATATTGGGGCTGGTGCTAGTGGTTGCGCATGCGCAGAAGTTCGCACAATGGGTCAGCCACCATTACAAGTTTGCGCATGCACAGATTAGTGTAGCGGCGACCATTACAATGTTGCACATGGGCAGTGAAGCAGGCGCACGAAGCCCCAATAGTAAAGTGGTCATGCAGGGACTACATTACCCAGAAGCGTCTGGGGACTGCCCTATGATCTCTATCACATGCAGCATTACAGCCAATAGGGCTTACAGATTCTTCTGCTGCAATTAGATACATTTTGCCCGCTGAGAGACAGTTAGGGAAGGGTGTGTGCACGGAGAAGTAGCCCCTGCACTAGGCTAGGTTCCCCTGTAGGCCCCAGGTAGGCTCTGAGCCATACCATAGATTGTGGTTGCTACAGGGACAGGCCCTAGGTAGGGACCCTGCCCCTTTAGTTATGTGCTGAGTTCAGGGGCACAGTTCATCTGCTATGCGGCCCTGATCATCGTGTCTGGACTCAGACCATCACTCAAGATAGAGACTATCTTCACAGTGTGACTGTCTGGCGGGACGCCACCCAACGTGGCGGAGGCAAGGTCGTGGATCACGCTTTCAGATCCATCATCCAAGTACAGCATCTGTGCGCCCGGGTGTGGACACACCCGGCAGGTACCTTCATCATACACAAACCCTCATCACAACTTAGTGGGCAGCGCTGTCTCACACTTGGGTGGGTGGGGGACTATTGGGGATATGATGTGGGGTTATGGGCTGCACTAGGCCAGTGTTACAGGGTGACACTATTATCATATTGTTATTGTTATATTGTGTTGTGTTGCATATAGTAAACTGTTTTATCCATAATCTGGTGTAAGTGGTTACTGGTTGTGATTCCTGTGTCAGGGGTTATTGTACACACTAGAATCCCTGCACAGGTGCTGTAAGCATCGTTTCAGGAAACACCTCAGGCTCCCAGTGGCAGAGGTTCAGACCTCCTGTGAGCCTATCAGGTATTGCACCATACACGGTAACACAGGTATATTCCCGCAAAGGTTACCTATCTGCGATTGGGGGGGGGGGGAGGGGGGTTGAAGTGCGTTACATATACATATATATACATATACATACATACATATCACATCACGTGGCTGTGACCTTGCAGACCATTCTGTCAGTGTAGGGGTTGATTTTTCTTTGCTTCCAAATGACAGATGTGGAATTATAATTGGAAAGCTGCCTTTTCTTTATTAAACTATAATGTATTCATTCATATGCAAACTATTTCTGGGACACGCTCCAACTATATAATCGCTTGCTTTGTCCAGTTAACCCCTTGGCAGCCAGAGTGGCTGCAATGCATTCTAGGGATTAAAGGTGAAGTTGTACAGTATATAGCAACTCGCATTGGAGATGCCATACACATCTTACTACCTCACTGTCAATGTACAGGACTGTGTGATCAGTACTGGTGACCTAGGGACAGTGACATTTTTTGTTTCAAACCATTTTTATTTGTTTTTGAACAACATAGAAATAGGGAGGGGGGTGCAAAAAAACAACAACATGATCAAAACAACAATAATATGCTTAACAGATAATATTAACAACACTATTAATTAGGAAAAAAAAAGAGAGAAATATGTGGAGGAAATTGGGAAGGGGGGGGGGAATAAATCTATAAATGGTAAAAACCTTAATATTTTCCTGATTTTTTGTTTTTTTGGTATATTTTGGTTTATAACTTTCGAACAATTTATCCATTGCTCTTACCAGTTTTTAATTGGAGCATCTTCCAATTTGTTTTCATTTGTATACCTCTTGTTGATGCTATATCTTCTGGGAAAGCATTTATCCAGGAATTCCAGATTTTTTCGAATCTCTCCGTAGTGTTATTCATACTGTAAATGCCATAAATTTTTCCATTTCTAAAACATGTCGCACCTTTTCTTGAAAAACCTGATATGATGGTATATTTGTTTGCTTCCATTGAAGTGCTATTGTACACCTAGCTGCTGTCAGGCTGTGACATTTTAACAGGTTAAAGGCATGTTTAAAAAGTGATGTATATATTATTATTAGTACTAATAACATTATTATTATTAACCCTTTATAAAAAGTCAAACAAGTCTTCATGTTTTTAAATCATTTTGTTAACTTTTGCCATTTACACAGAAAACAAAAGCTGTGGAAGGTTTTGCAAGGTTTAGCTATTGTCAGTCCTCAAAGCTACAGAACATATATATTTTTTGTATTTGTAAAGTCGTTATAAAGCCAGCATTTGTCAAACAGATAAACAAAAGTAGCTGATGCGCTTGAATTCAGTATTTTCGTAGAAAAGCTGCACATTGATTTTTCACAAGATCCAAATGTGTAAAACAGGGGCGATTTAATCTTTCTAATGAAGCCAATTACTGTCCTTTTGTATTGTATTGTATGTCTTTATTTATATAGAGCCAAAAGTGTACTCAGCGCTTCACAAAGATTACAGTACAGGGAATTATAATAATACAATAAGTGCAGCAAAAATCAGACAATAGGAAAGGAAATCCCTGCCCCGAAGAGCTTACAATCTAAGAGGTTTTTGGGGAAATTTACAGAGAGAGCAGGTGAGGGAATAAGTGCTGTAGATGGGTGTGCTTGGCCACAATGGTGTGGTATAAGTGACCGTGGGACAGTAGCCATGAGTGCAGGCATTTGGGATGCTAGATTTGTGGGGTCAAGTTTTAAGGTTAGTCAGTGTTAAATGAAATGGTTAACACCATTTACAGGGGAAGAGATGGCAGAGATGCATGGGTGAGTTCAGGTGTGTATGTCTGGCTTCAGGCGTAGGGGAGATCCCCAGCAGCAGGAAGGAGTAGATAGAGGGTGTGAATAGAGGATTTGTGTGGGTGTTTTTTATTGAGGTGTAAAGAAGTTGTTGGGAGAGAGTTGTATAAATAATGGTGCAGTGGGGAGTGGGGATGTTGTAGAGAACAGAAATGCTCACAAAGGAGTGAGGAAACAGTAAACAGAATAAAAATAGGGAGGGCATATTGAGATACAGGAGGAGAGACTGGCCAGTTATTGGAGGATAGGAAGAGTACAAAGAATCACAGCTTTTAGAAAGTAAAGGTCTCACAGTTGTAAAGTTGTTGTTCAGAGTTCAGATCCTCCTCAATCTTCACCTCCAATTTCAACTCCAAGATTAACTCTGCTACACACTTAAATGTTACACTAACTCCAAGATTAACTCTGCTACACACTTAAATGTTACACTACTGCACCGACACACTTTATTCGAGCAAATACCCAGTATGTACCTGGCAGATACCTGGAATGCGCCGCTCCTCACCTCTGACAAGCCCCGTTGCGTTTGCCTTCCCAGCCTGGGTTCATGCCTGGCTGACGGGCGGCTGATCTGTTAAATGATAATGATTAGGATTTAATAGGCTGCAATGCTTCGCGTGTCTACCAGATGGCATAAATTCATGAATTGTAATGCAGTATATATATATATACTGTGCAGTATTGCAGCCAGCGGGAATAAAATGCTTCAATCCCTGACTGGAAAATACCTCAATGCACTCGGGCAGAAAACAGTCACAAACCTCAATACACCCGGGTATACCCGAATTCGTGGGACTAGCCGAGCTCGAATAAAGTGTGTCGCCAGTGTAACTCCAAGATTAACTCTGCTACACACTTAAATGTTACACTAACTCCAAGATTAACTCTGCTACACACTTAAATGTTACACTAACTCCAAGATTAACTCTGCTACACACTTAAATGTTACACAGCCATATGGCTCACAGCCAAAGTATCCTGCCTTAAGTATGCTAAAACACAGCCATATTGACTAATAATTAAGGGAGGGGTCTGCCTAATCAACAGGCACACCAAATTGTTAATTAAATTTTAGGATCTTGCAAATTGATAGTAGAATCCAGTTCACACATACCAACATTAATACATTTTAAAATCTGTAGCAATTGATAGTAGAATCCAGTTCACACATACCTGCTTGAAGAAATAAGTCAGAATGTTTGTCCAGATATTCAGAATGCATCCATGATTAAAGATATAGAAAGAAAACATCCAGGGATTATAACTCCAAGATTAACTCTGCTACACACTTCAATGTTACACTTTAAGATGTTACACAGCCATAACTCATACCCATACGCTATCCATAACTATTCTGTTTTTGTTTTATACCTACTGTATTTTTATTTTTTAAAGAAAGTTAAAAAAAGATCACAGCAAGTTAATGGGTTGGAGCTACATAGCTACAGGTCCACTATGAGCTAAAAGCAGTGATAGACTTAATGGGGATACTGCTGATTGATGTAATTTTTTAATATAGTTTCCTTTAACCATTTACGTCAATCCGGGGGCCCCATGGAGGAGGAGTAGCTATGTCGTAATCTTACTGTTGAACATATTGTATGTCTTTTTTCAATCTCATTTACTACTGTATGTAACTATGCAACTATGTATGCTCGTTTTTGTAAGAGAGATCGCTAGAGTGCGAACCACGGGATTTCATTTTTGAAAAGTTTTTCCTTTGTTCTTATTTATAGAAGAGATGTTTAAATGGAGAGTGATTGTCAATATTGTCTGTTTCAACCTTATAATAAAGGAACTGGATAAATGCCAGCGAAGTTAGGGAGAGTTAAAAAATTGTAAATCCAAGTTTAATGCCAATAATATCTGTAGCTACTGGTCCCTAATACCAGCATTTTATGCTCTTTAACCTCTATGCAGAAATGCATTGCAGGCAACCTCTGGCAGGCCTTATGAATAAAATAAGGCAGTAGCTGACTTCAGTACTAGCAGTGTATAGTAAATACGCGGAAGCGAAAGGAAGCCATCAATTGTACATGTTGATATATTTATTGGAACACATAGGCTATGGGTCACTACTTTGTTAAACATGCATTAATATTCCTTTGTGGTGGTCCATGAAATTACAGCTGGTCATTATCATACGCAAACCCCAGGAACGTTATGTATATCTGTATTACAAAATATATCTGTATGTTACGAAATACAAATAAAGACTTTATATCTATAACTAAATATTTCGAGCAACTTGTACTGTAGTTATATTCCTGTACAGTATATGGAGATCAATGTACAGGATACCTGTATTACTACAATATATATGAAGAGCAATGTACACCTGTATTACTGTACAGGTATATGAAGGGCAATAATGATGTGCATTAATGTGTATACAGAGTGATGTATATAGCTATATTATTACTGCTCTATAAGCAAAGAGTACATTCCAATGTCCGTCTATAGTAGGGGTATGTAAACGTTTCAGTCTGCACACCACTACCTGCTCACCCATCCCCCTGGCGCCCCCTCCCTTCTTACCTAGTGTCGGAGTCTTCTGACATCATAACGTGGCACTGCCATGGCAACGCAAAGTCATGTGACCCTGCAGCATTAGTTGACGCCATCTTACCATGGCAACGTGTCACTGGAAGCCGCCAGAGACCAGGTAAGGGAAGTTACACAGACCTAGCGTGCGCTCCCCGGCATTTAATTTAAATTCCTTGGGGAAAAGTCTGGTTCATTTGTAACTGCAGCGCCACCTAGTTTGCGCACCCCTGCTCTATATAACTGGATATACAAAGAAATATTTTTCGCGCATTCACATAGGAATGTTCATCTCTATTCCTGTATATGCAGAGAAAAGTTTTAACACATATACTTTGACAATAATAAAGCAGTGTGTGTATCTGTATTATAGTTGTGGATATGGGGTTTCTCACACATTTTCATATTTTTTTGTAATGGTCCTCCGTGTCTCTCTGCCAATGTTTAAATACAAAACCTCCCCTACCCCAGCATCTCCTTCCCCCTTCCTGCTGCTGTTAGATGTACAGCCTCCCCCCCATACCTTTGTCTCACCTTCCATGTCACCGTTTTATTACCCTCCCAGTGTCTTCAAACATCCCTTTCTCACCCCAACCCATCAACATCTCTTGTTTTTTTTCCTTTTGTTTCTTTTCTAATCTCTGTTTAAGCCCTAAAATCCTTTGTAAATCAGTATTGCTGACCTGAGGAAGCTTGTCTTATTACAGTATATAAATTGTTAGTCCAAATAAAAAATGTATCACCTAATACTGAAGTACTCATTTATTCTGTATATATATATATACTGTATATAAATAAGAAAAACAAAACAGAGAGCGCACGCCCCATAGTTTAACACTGTAACATTTAATGTAGGGAAGAAAGGGTGGGGGGATTAAAAACACTCACAATGTGTAAGTTAAAATTAAGCAGTATGTGATTAATAATCACCACCAAGGCAGGTCCAAACCGCAGCAAATAAGGAGTCCAAGAACAGCTGGAATCAGTCTCCCAAACAGCACTGTATCTCCGGTTCACTCGAAATCCTCCAAATCAATCTGGTATCAGAGTTCACCTTACTATTTTAAGTGTATTTTAAGGGTTAAGGTGCATACCCAGAAAACCACCCACAGACAGCTGTTTCGACCTTAATGGGTCTCATCAGTGTGGGGTTGATTCTAACTGGGTACCTTAACCCTGGCTGTACTCAAAGCTGTGACCCTGCAGCAAGCTTAAGCCTATAGGAAACCATGTTAAAAATGGTTTTTGAGGCAAAAAGTGACACTGTGTGCTCATTTGCATGTCATTTCCCAGAATCCCTTGCTGCAGTGGAAGTGCTGTATGCTGGGTGATAATGGGGAAAGGCGGGGTTGCAGACCTGCCTAAGACATGCAGATGAGCATACAGCTATATTTGCATATATATATATATATATATATATATATATATATATATATATATAGGCAATACGATACCGTTTGAAGTTGAATATCAGAGGCAGCACTCCAGGTAAGTGGTCAAAAGAAATTTGTATTAACAAGACATCTTTCGGTCCTCATGCGGGATCTTTCTCAAGGTGATGTGTTGTTTCAACCAGACGGAGTGCCTACTGTTCTGCACCATCTACTATATATATATATACTGCTGCATCCCCTTTTATTCTATTTTATTCTAAAACATCACCGCATTTTTCCTGGGTTTTTTCCCGAATGCGACGCACTTCACCGGGTGCATGCCACATTCATGTTGCGTTCTCAGCCGCGGGTCATGCGCGGTTGATGCGCGGTTCATGCGTTTATTGAGAATGGTTCGGATTTAATAGGTTGCAATTCTTCGCGTGTCCGCCAGATGGCAGATATTCATGAATTGTAATGCGCATGCGCTTCAGTAATGTGTCGACTTGCAGGTGTTTCGTTTGAAATAGATACCACAGTGTGCTATTGTAAATTGGCCTTGAGACTGAAGGAAGAGGTTACAATAATGTATCAATTTAGGCTTTTCATATTAAATAAAGATAAAGACCAGTTTCTATTATTCTCCAGAGACCCGCCACCATGAGGGTTCAAGTGCAGCTTGTTTTCCAAAAGCCCGACAGAACTTACGCGTATTTGATATGTGCCGCGATTAATGCAACACTGGCAACAGTTGTTCAAATTTATCAGTATTTTATCGGAAACTATGACTTTTACAAATTTTCGCCAGCTCCTCATTTGTGGAAGCGTGCAATAAGGAAAAGGTTATGTAGCGATCCATGTTTTTATCGTATTGATCCCGAATTTATTGATGTGTATCACCGGTTTTTTCCTGTATCTATGATGTTTTTTTTTTATTTTGACAATATCAATATCGGTGCAATTCAAAAGTCAAGCGATTCTCCTGTAAGCAATATCATTGGCTGAGCAGCTTCTACAGTACTGTACCTCAGATACAGTACTGGACAATTGGTGGAATGCTATGCGCATGCGCATTGGAACCTTCTTGAAACGCATATGCGTGTCATTACATCGACGGTAGGCACATGCGCATGTAAACAGGAGACGCCCCCTGAGAAAATTACTGGTGGGACTGACTGGAACTTCTTTAGGGGACTGACCATTACAGTAAAACTTTTCTTTTTGTTTTTCCTCAGAAAAGAAAACGGCTAATGGAGGCATTTCGATGGATAATATCGCTTTGTGTAACAATGCCTGCACATTGCTGAATCGAATTTAAAAAACCACGTACCGGAGTCTACATTTTAGTGGCCATTGTTATTGATTAGGATAGAATACCTGAAACAGTATGCTGATGTTTTCCGACCTTACAGTATACAATACTTTTTTATATACAGTATACTGTGTAATAAACCCGAAAAAATAAAAAGTATGCATTTATTCTACATGTATTACAGTACATACAGTATGTGTCTTCTATACAGTACCAGTACATACAGTCCAGTACAGTATGTGTCTTCTATTTTTTTTAATACTCTTGTACAGTATCAAAGGAGCCAATGGAACAATTTAAAACAAATCAACATGTTCTTTTATTGGTGGAGTAAGTACAAAAACATTTATTTACAAATACTGTACAATGTAAAAACATTTTAAGTGCACAGCAATTCAAAACATCAACAGGTGTATGGTTTACTGCTAGTGAAAACATTTATTTACAGAAAGTAAAAACATTTACAATCAGTCAGTATGGTTTACAGTCACATGTGATAAAAAAAAATTCTTTATTCATAAAATATACAAAACGCAACATCTCCTTTATTAAAGAACGGCAAGTCAAAACATTTACAGTGGGATGGTGTGCAAAATAGTCAGTCAGGCCTGACCACTACAGTCCTCGAGGGCAGCAAACAGGCCCGGTTTTCAGGGTAATCTTTGAAAACCGGGCCTGTTTGTGGCCCTCGGGGACTGGAATTGTGCAGGTCTTGTGTACAGTAAATACAAACATTTTTTTATTAATACAAGTTAAAACACACAACCTCTCCTTTATTTAAGTACAGCAGGTCAAAACATGTACAGTACAGTTCAACACAACAGTATGGTCTTACCTGTGATTTAAAAAAATTCTTTATTCATAAAATATACAAAACGCAACATCTCCTTTATTCAAGAACGGCAAGTCAAAACATTTACAGTGGGATGGTGTGCAGAACAGTCAGTCAGGCCTGCACCACTACAGGCCTGCACCACTACTATAGAGTTCCCGGGGATATCCACACTTATCCCATTCAGCATCCGGTCTAACGAGCTGCTTCTTGTGCATGGCATGCTGTGGACATCTGGGTGGATGGGTGCTATGGAGGATGAGATGGGGGTTCCATGGAGAGCAGTGGCAGCGTCATCGAAGAAGGGTGGAGGAGGTGACCTGTGGATATCCGGGAGAGGAGAAGCGGCAGCGTCATCGAAGAGGGATGGAGAATGTGACCTCTGGATTTCCGGGTGAGAAGCGGCAGAGTTGTCTAAGCGCAAAAGATAAAGTGACCCGTGGATTTCAGAGGCACCAGCGGCAGCGGCGTCGAATAGAACTGGCGAAGATGGCCTGTGGTTTTCCAGGAGGGCGGCGGTAGCGTCGAGGATGAGTAGTGGAGAAGACGGACTGAAGATTTCCGGGACAGCGGCGGAAGAATAGTCGAAGCGTATGGGAGGATGTGGTCTGCGGGTTCGATGGGTTGGCTGCCATTTGTTTTGCGTGGAGTGTACATCACCGTATTTCTTCTTGACATAATAAGGCTGATGTCTATTAATCCATTAGCCTTTGGAGTCAGCAGAAAGTTTTCTGTATTGGCCTTAGCCTGTCGCTTTTGTCTTGGCGTGGAAACGGCAACCGCCTTTCGCTTTTTCTGCATGACAGGCACGGCAGAGGAGTGGGTTCCTGCGTCCGTAGAATCGGGTTTGATCCATGGAAGCAGATGGCATAATGCAGTATCTGGACAAGGGAAAGTTCAGATAAAGATCATCGAGTGGTGTGTAACCTTTTATGCATGGCGACAAGGTACAGGTGTTGATAGTGGACGTACTCTAATCTGAGAAAAAAAGGGGGGAGGGGTAGTGGTGGATGGATTGGGCGCTTCCCAAGTGATAAATAGTAAATAGGGTTATATGTGAAACACAGAACATACACAAATGCACCTTACACCAAAAAAGTGAATAATGAAGAAAAGTGTATATGGCAGCTCAACTTCCTCTGGTGGGACAGTTCCAAGTCCCAGGATATGGAGTTTTCTTTGCTTGGAGGTGAGGAGGAGCGCAGGGTTCCCTGCTTCAACTCATGAATCACTCCCTAGGATCTTCTCAATCACCGCTCCTCCCTCCCTCCGTTAACACACGAGAACACTTCTCTGCTCCCGGGATCACAAGCCTACTGTAGGTTCGGATCACGCATGCGAAGAGGCTTCTGCGCATGCGTGATCCGAACCTAGGCTTGTGATCCCGGGAGCAGAGAAGTGTTCTCGTGTGTTAACGGAGGGAGCAGCGGTGATTGAGAAGATCCTAGGGAGTGATTCATGAGTTGAAGCAGGGAACCCACGATCGGAAGGACTGGCAAGACTAGTGCTGACACCAGACCCAGTTTGGCCTCCCGCCCTTAGCTGTGACGCGAAAGCGGAAGTGATGCAACGGCAGTGACGCATGCGGAAGCCCACGGCGAGGAGCGAGTGAAGCACTGGGAAGCAGCTTGAAACTGTCCTCCCAATCCATCGGCAGTTCTCTCCCCCATCCGATTATTATATGGAAAATGTGAGTTTCATAACATTTGTGATGAACATATATTATACTGAGTCTGAATAGTATGCACTATTGTGGTTTTTCTTTATTTCCGTATCGCATCCACCCATTGAGGGATATCCTGACATTTGAGGTGTAAAGGGCTCCAGTCAGAGAGAGAAGGATCTCTGACATGTGACAATTTACAGCGATTTTTGTGAGTTTCATTCTTGTAGATATATAAGGAACAAAAGCAGTGACTACAGTCTGCACTATATATATTTTATTTCTTCCACGTATGCCACGGTATTTTCCTGTACTCTAATGTGAGTCATTACCGTATAAATACACCATCCATTTTGTGGATTCACTGCACATTGAATACACATCGACTAAACATCGAATATACATTCTTGTGTTTGTATTTCTTTCTACCCGCAGCAATGCCTGTTAAAAAGATTTCCAAGGAGCTCAGCATGCGAATTAATGAGATGTACACGAGCGGACACCGAATTGCTGCTATCCAATGCTGGTTAGCTACTTCTGACATCGTTGTGCCAGCAACCACCGTGAGCTATCATGCACACGGAAAAAACAGAGAACTCAAAAGTGCACAAAGCGTAAGTATATTTATATAACTTTATTTTTTTTTTTAATAAAATATTGTACAGTAGATCTACTGTATCTAATTTTATAGTTATTTCGGTTGATTTATATTACAACAGTATATATATTTTTTATATTGCTGCATATTAATAGAACAATATATTGTGTACTGTAGATCTACTGTATCTAATATTTTTGTGATTTCAGTAGATTTATATTACAACAGTATATATATTTTTTGTATTGCTGCATATTAATAGAACAATATCTCATTGTATACTATTTTTACACCAAATGATGTGCTGTGCTTGTGGCCTACTGCACTGTAACTTACCTGATTGTTTTTCTTTACACTGTAGGGAGACAACTCTTCTGGTCGACAAAATAAGTGAGGAGAATGATGAGAAGAGTGCATTAAGGGTCAAATACACTCTGCAGGAAAATCACAATCTGACTGTATCCGGGACAAGCATAAAGAAGATGAGACGCAGAATTGGCTGGAAATATGGACGTGTGAGGTTAGTACTGGACAGAACAGGAGGTAAAATTGTTGTTAAAGAAACTGTACTGTACCGCTAAAATTATTTATTCCTTGTCATTACAGAGCGTACCCCATGATAAGGGACGTAAACAAAATCAAAAGAGTGGTCCAGGCCCAGGCATGGATCGACAGTGGGGAAACTTTCCAGGATTGCATCTTCACTGACGAGTCTACTGTATCGCTGGAGAGATTTGCCACCTTTGCATTCCACAAAAAAGGTCGCATATCTATGAAGCCGCGGCCAAAACACCCCGTGAAGATGCATGTGTGGGGTGCCATCTCTAGGCATGGACCAGGATGCATTGTCATCTTTGAAGGTAAAATATATCAAATATAATGTAGCCTTATGCACTGTACTGTACTAGTGTAGCCTTATGCACTGTACTGCACTATTGTGCAGTTTTTTGAGCACTTTTCTTTTCTTGTTATAGGAATCATGAATAAATCTTTCTTCCAAGACAAAATTGTGCCTGAGATAGTGGAATACATCACACGCGAGTTCCCGGATGGTCACCGTTTCTACCAGGACAACGATCCGAAGCACACCGCGTCAACAGCGCATATCCTTGAGCGCGGAATCAACTGGGTGAAGACGCCAGCAGAGTAAGTGCGGTAACCGTGTCTCATATTTTTCCCACTGTCTTTACTGTGTACTGTATCTCTTAAACTAATTATCTTTTTTTTCCAAAGACAGATCGCCAGACTTCAATCCGAAAATCGAAATGGTCTGGCATCAGCTGAAGGACAATATCGGGAAGGTGGTGAATCCCTCCAAAAAGGATGAGTTGGCGAAAGGCATACTGAGTTTTTGGAATGATGTACTCACCGTGGAACGCTGCAATAAATATATTGACCATATTGCGATTGTGTTGCCCATTGTGATCGCGCGTAATGGGCAAGCATCAGGAAAGTAGTACTGTACTGTAGTATTATAAGTACAGTATGACACAGGTAAGTATGGCACAGATTTTTTCTTTCCTAATAGTCAGAGTATACAGTAGCTCCAGTATAGACTAGTTTGACCGTACTAACTGCATACACAATGCCATAATGCCATAATACAGTATGCACCTACAGTACAGTAACTGCTCAATTTCTTTCTTTCCAGAGAGAGCAGCACCAGCAATTTAGTTACAAAGTAGTCAGAGTATACAATAGTTCCAGTATGGACTGGTTTGACAGTACTAACTGCCTACTGTAGTCCAATGTGGAGTAGCTATACAGTACACAATGCCATACAGTAATACATTACTGTATGCAACTAACTGCTCAATTTTTTTCTTTCCAGAGAAAGCAGCACCAGACATCTACTGTAGTACTACATATCACACAATGCCATAATACAGTAGGCACATGTGACGACTCAGGAGATTCCTTCCTCTCCTTATCCCTCTCTCCCATCTCTTGTTACCATTTCTACTCCTTCCCACTCCTCTCCTTCACCTTCTACCTCTCTCCCCTTGCCGCAGTGCGTTCCCCGCAGGTCCCGCATACCCACGCGCTTCCTTAGCCCCTGCTTTGATCCTCCCCGCTCCCTCTCACCCGCGGTAGCTCCTTTACCTTCCCCTGTTGTGCCATCCATTCCGTTGCCTCCTCCTCGCGTGGTGCCCGCGGCACGGTGTTCCGCGCGCCTGGTGACGCGTCCGGTGCGTGCACCTCTTCAGCCCACGGAGGATGCGTGTGCATGCTCCTTGCTGCCTTTGCTGGCCATCGCGCGGGCACAGGCCTCGCGCGCGTTCCCCTCCTCTTGGCTCCGTCCCCCTCCTGCGGTCTTACCCTGCTCCGTGCGGGCCGCGCCTGTGTTGCAACCTGTGCACCCGCACTTACACATGGCCGTGTAAGTATTATATTATTATTCATTCTTAACCCACCCACTGCTGGTTTTGAAGCTTCACCCCAAATTATGACATTGAGGGTGTGAGCATTTGTAGGTCCCCATTAGGATACTTATGAAGTTTTACTGCTGATCCCTGCTCCCCCTTCTTCTCTTTGTTTTCTTTCAAAGTTGGCCTTAGAGCAACCTTGCTAGTGACAGTTATGGTGATTCCTGGTTTAGGGATCCCACTCTGTGAACCTGTCAAACACACACTCCCTCAGTGTATTGCTATGGACATCCCATCAGATCTTCAAGCGGCCCTATCAACTTGGGGGCACTTCACCTTACTTTAAAACAACAAAAGTAATCTCACATAATTAAACACTTATTAGACATAAGACTACATACTGCACATACATATTGAGACCCCTCCTGTTCCTCTGGGAGTCCTCCTGATGTTGTAGAGCCACTCTTTGAGTCCTCCTGGGGTTTGAGGCCCAACCCCCTATACCTTCATCTTTATACCACCTGGTGACCTCAAAGGTTACTAAAGTTACCTGGGAGTGATTAGACTCCTCATCCTCTCACCCCACCCTTGTTACTGGGCAAAACAGGAGTGAGCTCTTTCCAGAATAGGAGTGAGGCTTAAATGGCAGTTGGCTGAATTTCAATACCCTAAAGGTCATTGCATTGCAACAACCCACCAGACACTAACCCCTGGCATACCTTTAGTAAACCAGAGGGGGGAGGGAGGGGGGATACACATTTAATTAGAACATATTAATACTATCTAAAATAACCCAAACTGATCAAAGTCAGCCTGGGTGAACTTCTTTAAAAGAGCTCTGTTGGCCACAGTGATAAGGTTACTTGAAGATAATACTACGGTATTGATTAACTTCATTAGCTTCAGATTATTGAATTTCTTATAATTGGGTCTTACTATTTATAACAGTTTGTATAATTGAAATACTTGGGCTCAAATGTGTATTTACAGATGGATTAAACAATTGTAAGGTAATATTACAATTAATGCTAAGTTGAATAATAAAAGAGTAATATTTAAATTATAAATGGTGATAATTAAAGTGACTGGGTGATTTTTTTTTACAGTGAAGTGCTAAGTTTAAATAAATAGATCTTAGTTCATGCAGCAGTTATCAACCAAGTATCCAAGGCATTGTAAATACATAAAGTTGGTATACATTTGTTTGATATAACTTATTAGTTTAATAGTGGTTTGTTGTTTGCCTGCCACTTTAGCTATTATACACATACTGTAAATACTGCCACAAATAGCAAGTATACATACAGGTACTGTACTTACTGTACCAAAAACTCAGTATCTACTGTAAGATAGTGTTTTTTTGTTTTTTTTTAACTTAATTTTTATTAAAAAATTTTAGGGAGAGGGGAGGAATGAAGAAAATAAAAAATGGGGGGAGGGAAGGTTACAGAAAATAGAGATGGGAGAAAGTTCACATTCATTTACAATTTTACCTAACAAGATTTCTTAAAATATTCTATCACACAGTTAATATAAATATCAATTTTTTTGTTTTGTTTTGTTTTTTCCTTTTTTTTTGTTACAACAAAATTAATTGGGTATTAATTTCTGGTTGATTTTCACCCAGAATCCAAGGTAACCACACCTTCTGAAAATCTGTGTTGTAACCTTTGTTTGGTTAAGGAAACCCCAAGCTCGATTGTGAAATTCTGCGGAACCCCAACCCTCTCTCCCGGTCCCTTGCACCCCGCTCCTCGCCCACCCCACTTGACCCCATTTCTTGTGTCTCTCCCCCTAACACTCTCCCCCTTACCCTCCCTCTTTCCCCCATTCTCTCCCTTATTCTCACTTTCCCCCTTTCTTTTATACACACACGCCCCCACTCTCAATTATAGATACACATACTGTACACACATTATCTCCCTTACGCATTACATTATCTCCCTTACGCTCCCTCTCCCCCACATTCTCTCCCTTACACACCTTCACCCCCACATTCTCCCTTATGCTCACTCTCCCTTATGTTCACTCTTTCTTACACTCCCTCTCCCCCTCTCTCTTCTATACACATACTCAAACTCACCCCCTCTCACTTAAAGATACACTTATTCTGACACACACTTACTATAATACACACACTTACTCTGACACACACATAAACACACTTACTCTCACACTTACTCACACACATATACACACTCTGACACACACATACACATATTATGACACATACACACACTTATTATGACACACACACCCACTTAGTTTGACACAATGCTGCTGCTGAGCTTGGGAGCCAGTGGATCACTGCCATGTGGGGTGCCGCTGAACCTGGGGCAACTAGGAGAGTTGTCCCAGCTCTCCCCCTGATGACCACGGAACCCCTGAGGGGTGCTAGCAGAACCACGGAACCCCGGTTTAAAATCACTGATCTAAGTGCTCTGTATAATTTCATGGCTTATGAATAAATACTTATTGGGCTCTTGTGTATTTAGTCTCAATAGGAAAATGAACTAGAAGTATATCTATTTTGATACATATGTTGCCAAATACTGTCACTAAAGACTTGGTTACCTTTTAAACTCAATTCTTGTTTGTAGTACCAGTCAGCGCCTAATTGGCTGAGTGAGCGAAGCGAAGATATAAACTAGACTTTGTGGCCACTTTGAGTGTGTGTTTATTTGTCTGTGTTGTGTTTGTGTGTTCTCAATCCACAGGCCAAACACACTGATTCTGCTGAAACGGTGAGATTTTCCAATGGATTGGAGACCCACAGTGTATCCAACCATTTTAAAAGGGTTCATAACAAAAATCCAACATGTATTAGATACTTGGTTATAGATTGTAACGAACGGGGAGTCACGCCTCTCTCTGCGTGCTCCCCACTTACCTGCAGCCCTGCCAGGGCTTCCGGCGTCTCACACGGATCCCTCCTCCAGGACGCAGAGCTCCGTTTCCCCTGTGCGCGCGCGCACGTCAGTCCTCTTCTTCTGCCTTCGGGTCTGGGCGTGTGCCCACTCACGCATCCACAGGCACAGCCACACGGAGGCGCGGCCACACGGAGGCGCACCAGCCTCTTAAAGGCACAGTACCTATTTCCAATGCTGCAATCCAATATACCAGTTCTTCTAGGATCTATAGCCCCTCCTCCAGGAACTCATCTAGACCTATCCCTGTCTCAGCCTGGCCCATTCACACACCCCCACCTTGCTACTCTGCCATTGGACCCTCTTGCCTATATATACCCTGCAGCTTCATTAACTCGACGGCTGAGCATAGAACCAGTTGTTCTCATCACTCTCTGCCTCCCTAGTCCTGTCTTGTCCTGTCTTGTTTTGCAGTCTTCCTCGTGTACCGAACCGGCTTCCTCTACGACTATCCGCACCTCTGGCATCCCGAACTTGGCATACGGCAATACGACTCTCCGCACATCTGGCACCCCGAACCCTGCAAACGGTAAACGATTACATCCTTCTCTCTAACCCCGGACTTGGCGAACAGCACCCTCTACCATCTGTACCTCTCCTGCCCCGACTCGGACTCCCGGACCACTCTACTCTCAAGACGTGCCCTCGTGGCTGTGGGTGGCGTTATATCCTATCCCACCTCAGCACCGCGGTCCCCCCTCGTTTGTGGGGAGCTCGTCCTGACATTATGCTCAGCCCAACAAACATGGACCCCGCTGAGGTGGAGCGTACTTTAAATTCCCACACAAATCTCTTCACCAGGCTAGAAACTTATCTGGAACAAGCTGATAGGCGGATGGATATGTTTCAGCAGAGCCTTCATTCCCTTACCGTTTAAGTCCGAGCTTCCAGTCGGGAACCTTCACCCATGGCTCCCACAACCTCCGCAACAGCCTTTCCAGCACCTCCGTTTGCTTTGGAACCCCGTATTCCTGCTCCCAAATGCTATGCTGGGGATCCCTAAGGATGTAGGGGTTTCCTTAATCAATGGTTCATCCAATTCCGACTCTCACCCTCTCGTTTTGTCTCTTACATTTCTAAGGTCGGCTATATCGTGGCTCTTCTCACCGACGAGGCGCTGGCCTGGGCTTCTTCCATCTGGGAACAACAAGGGCCCATCACACAGGACATCGACCTCTTCACCCATGAGTTCCGAAGAGTCTTCGACACCCCTGCACGGCAATTAACGGCAGCTTCTTCTCTCCACCACATAACCCAGGCAGATCGTTCCATCGCCCGGTACGCGGTGGAGTTCCGCACCCTTGCTGCTGAGATGGGATGGAACAATGAAGCACTATCTTTGGCATTTTGGCAAGGCCTGTCAGAATCCCTAAAGGATGAGCTCGCGGCGCGGGAACGTCCCACTGACCTAGAGGATTTGATCGGTCTGTGCATTCGGGTGGACCAGCGTCTGTAGGAGCGGAAGACTGAACGTTCTCGTTACCGTCAACAGGTTTCAAGGCCTCTTACCCCATCGTTCGTGCCTCCAACACCTCCATCCTGGGACGTCCCGGAACCAATGCAGTTGGGAGGTAATAAGCTGTCTTCTGCCGAGAAGCAACGCCGGCGCAATGCCGGTCTCTGCATGTACTGGAGCAATTCCGGTCACTTAGTACTCCAGTGTCCCCACAAGCCGGGAAATGCCAACTCCCAATGAGATCCTGGAGAGTCTCGTTGGGAATACTGTCTCTCTCTCCCATCATCAAAGACCTCCTTCCCACCAGGATACTGTTGCCAGTAACACTGTCTGGAGAGGGGTTTCATACTCAAGCATGGGCGTTCATAGACTCCGGTTCCGCAGGCAATTTCATCGATCAAACCTTTGCTAGACGGAACAATATTCAACTTATCAGTAAGAGGACGCCGGTGGGTCTGGAGGCCATTGACGGTCGACCCCTACAGCCAGCATTCATCATGCTACAGACGGTGCCTATTCTACTGCAGTTCCTCGACGTTCATACAGAGATCATTACCCTCGATGTTATCCACACTCCCTCCGTTGAATTGATTTTGGGTCTTCCTTGGCTCCAAGTCCATAATCCTCACATCGACTGGACAGATCGGGAACCCTTCCAGTGGGGTGCTCCATATGCCAAGTCCTGTACTAGGATATTCCAGAAGGTTGGTGGGTTGTGTACCCTGCCAGAGAAGGTCGACTCCTTGCCTTCTGTGTATTTGGAATTCCGCGATGTGTTCGACAAAGCACGATCCGAGGTTCTACCTCCGCACCGACGTTTCGACTGCCCGATTGACCTGCTGCCCGGGGCAGCTCTTCCCAGGGGACGATCCTACCCACTCTCTCTCCCAGAGACTAAAGCCATGAACACTTACATTGCAGAGAATTTAGAGAGGGGTTTCATCCAAAAATCTTCCTCCCCAGTCGGAGCAGGCTTCTTTTTCGTAAAAAAGAAGGACGGTTCTCTTCGTCCATGCATCGATTACCGAGGTTTGAATAACATCACGCGCAAGAACCGCTACCCGCTGCCCTTGATATCGGAACTCTTCGACCGCCTTCAGGGAGCTACTATTTTTTCTAAACTGGATCTAAGAGGCGCCTACAATCTAGTAAGGATACGTGAGGGGGACGAGTGGAAGACTGCTTTTAACACCCATGACGGCCACTATGAATACCTGGTCATGGCGTTTGGTCTTTGCAATGCACCAGCAGTCTTTCAGGATTTTGTCAATGAGATTTTCCGGGACATTCTTAACAAATTCCTTATCGTCTACTTAGACGACATCCTAATCTTTTCTAAATCCACCCAAGAACACATCAAACACGTTCAACAGGTGCTGTTACGCCTCTGGGAGAACCATCACTTTGCGAAATTGGAGAAATGCCAGTTCCATCTGACGTCCGTGGCATTTCTGGGATACATTATCTCTGACTCCGGCTTCAATATGGATCCAGAGAAACTTAAGGCCATTTTGGACTGGCCCCGTCCGACCACCCTCAAAGCCGTGCAATGCTTTCTAGGTTTTGTAAACTATTTTCGGCGCTTCATTCGCAATTTTTCTTCTACGGTATCTCCCATCACTGCTCTAACCAAGAAAGGTGCAGATCCCTCATCATGGTCCAAAACCGCCATACGGGCATTTAATCTTCTAAAAAAGGCTTTTGTGTCTGCCCCTATCTTCACCCACCCAGACCCTAAACTTCCATTTACTCTGGAAATGGATGCCTCTGACATCGGGGCTGGTGCTGTCCTGTCCCAAAGGACTTCTCCCTTAGCCAGGTTACCCCCATGTGCCTTCTTTTCGAAGATATTCTCTTCCGCAGAATGGAATTACGATGTCGGTAACTGGGAGCTCTTGGCAATCAAGTTGGCATTAGAAGAATGGAGACACCTCTTAGAAGGTACGGAGACACCCATAACCATACTCACAGACCATAAGAAACTTCTCTACTTAGAAGGGGCACGTCGTTTGAGCGCTCGACAAGCCCGCTGGGCACTATTCTTTTCGCGGTTCAATTACCTCATCTCCTTCATTCCTAGCTCCAAAAACTTGAAGGCGGATGCCCTGTCTCGACAGTTCCTTGCAGATGATAGGTCGGAAGAGCAGCTAGAGACGATAATTCCCTCTAAATTTATTGTGTCCGCCAACTCCTTTGATATCATGGACAAGATTCGATCCGAGCAATCTCGGGCTCCGATGGGGTTCAAGGTTCCGGAGGGAAGACTCTACATGGCACCCCAACATTGCAAGAGAGTCCTCGAGTGGTGCCATTCCTCTAAATCGGCAGGACATCCAGGGATATGGAAAACCAACGACCTTGTCCAGCGTACCTTCTGGTTGCCAGAGAGGGCTAAGGATGTGGAGGAGTTTGTAAAAGCGTGTGGCACATGCGCTCGCAACAAAGTACCCCGGGTCAGACCAGCAGGTCTTCTCCTTCCTTTACCCATTCCAGACCGGCCTTGGAACCATATTTCTATGGATTTCATCGTAGAGCTCCCAACCTCCAAAGGGATGAATACTATTCTTGTGGTAATTGATAGTTTTTCCAAACAGACGCACCTTGTTCCCTTGAGGGGTCTTCCGAATTCCTCCAGGCTTGCGGATGTTTTCGTCCAGGAAATTTTTTGCCTTCATGGAGTGCCCTCAACCATCGTTTCTGATCGAGGGTCCCAATTCGTGTCAAGATTTTGGCGAGCCTTTTCTCGAAAATTGGGTATTTCACTGCAATTCTCCTCTGGATACCACCCACAGACCAATGGGCAGACGGAGAGGGCCAACCAAAACCTGGAACAATACCTTCGATGTTTTATAACCGATACACAGGATGACTGGGTGGATCTGCTTCCTTGGGCCGAGTTTGCTCTTAACTCCCTTCGCAATGACTCCACTCAAGAATCTCCCTTCTTTATAAATTGTGGCTTTCATCCTTCCCGTTTACCCTTCTCCCCTCTATCCTCAGGAGTACCAGCGGTTGACAAGCGCATCTCCCGGCTGAAAGACCTATGGAGGAGGATTCAGGAGAACTTAAAGGTGGCCACAGGGAGACAGAAACTCCAGGCAGACCGCCTTCGAAGCCAGGTCCCGGAGTTCGCTCCAGGAGACAGGGTTTGGCTCTCTTCCAGGAATATACGACTAAAGGTTCCTACCATGAAGCTAGCACCCAAGTTCCTCGGTCCCTTTCCCGTGGTCAGGAGGATTAATCCTGTGGCTTATCGCCTGCGCCTTCCACCCTCGGTGCTGATTCCTTCAGTCTTCCATGTATCTTTGCTTAAACCAGCATTTCAGAGTCCTCGCTTTTCTAAGACCACTTCTCCTCCACTTCCTCTTCTGATCCAAGGCCAACAGGAGTACGAGGTCCAGTCTATCCTGGATTCTAGGATTTCCAAAGGAGGAGTACAATACCTGGTCCACTGGAGGGGGTTCGGACCAGAGGAACGTTCATGGATTCCCCACCGGGATCTCCACGCACCTCGACTCGTCCAGGCTTTCCATCGTAGGAATCCCTCCAAGCCATGTCATGGATGCCCGGAGGTCGCCCCTGAAGGGGGGGGTACTGTAACGAACGGGGAGTCACGCCGCTCTCTGCGTGCTCCCCACTTACCTGCAGCCCTGCCAGGGCTTCCGGCGTCTCACACGGATCCCTCCTCCAGGACGCCGAGCTCCGTTTCCCCTGTGCGCACGTCAGTCCTACTACTGCCTTCGGGTCTGGGCGTGTGCCCGCTTACGCATCCACCGGTGCAGCCACTCGGAGGCGCGGCCACGGAGGCGCACCAGCCTCTTAAAGGCACAGTACCTATTTCCAATGCTGCAATCCAATATACCAGTTCTTCTAGGATCTATAGCCCCTCCTCCATGAACTCATCTAGACCTATCCCTGTCTCAGCCTGGCCCATTCACACACCCCCACCTTGCTACTCTGCCATTGGACCCTCTTGCCTATATATACCCTGCAGCTTCATTAACTCGTCGGCTGAGCATAGAACCAGTTGTTCTCATCACTCTCTGCCTCCCTAGTCCTGTCTTGTCCTGTCTTGTTTTGCAGTCTTCCTCGTGTACCGAACCGGCTTCCTCTACGACTATCCGCACCTCTGGCATCCCGAACTTGGAGTACGGCAATACGACTCTCCGCACCTCTGGCACCCCGAACCCGGCAAACGGTAAATGATTACGTCCTTCTCTCTAACCCCGGACTTGACGAACAGCACCCTCTACCATCTGTACCTCTCCTGCCCCGAATCGGACTCCCGGACCACTCTACTCTCAAGACGTGCCCTCGTGGCTGTGGGTGGCGTTATATCCTATCCCACCTCAGCACCGCAGTCCCGCCTCGTTTGTGGTGAGCTCGTCCTGACATAGATCCAGTTAGACCAAACAGTAGAGGTTGTGATTTAATCAAAGCTATCTCCCAGCTAGAAATCACTTGGATTTTTCAATTAAAATAAGAGATCTTGTTGTATTTTTCTTTTTTATTTAGCCACTAGCTGAGAGACCCGGCGTTGCCCAGGATGTAAATGCGTAATAGGTAGTATTATTTATAAATGGTGGAACAATAGGTGACTATTTATTGGAAAGGTTGGATAATAATGTTGAAAAGAAAGATGGAATAAAATGTAATACGATGTTGTTTAAAAATGGTTTATTGTAAACACACCACAGTACAATGTATATTTTGGTGACATAACAGATGTAAAAATGTGAGGCGTGTGTCCTGCTAGGGTGTGTGGCGGCAGCTGGCGCGTGGGTTGTGAGTGCTGTCTGTGAGTGGGGGTCCTGCTAGGGTGTGAGGCGGTGGGTCAGTGATGTCGGTGCGTAGAGGTGGGAGGCAGCAGGTTTGTGTGGCGGCAGGTATGTGTCGAGTGTGGCGGGTGTCTGTTGAGTGCATGCAGCGGCTGTGAGGCGGATACATTGTTTTTTGCACCATAAGTGTTCAGTAGTAATTATTTGTTACTGTTGATGTAATTGTCCAATACATTCTACATACTCCCCTTGTTGTTAAATACATTTCTTTTGATTACTAAGACATTTTCATAATCTTATTCTATTTTAATTTAGAGCCCGTCAAGGTCCTTTGTGTAGCCCTATGGTTTTTCATAGTCCATTTGTATTTTCCATTGATGTCACAAATAATAGTATGCGCTGTAGCTTTTAGAGTTAATTACTTAGGTTGCTGTGTGAAAGTATGTAAGGGACAGTAGGAGGCACCCTTCATTAGAATCCCTTACAAAGCTAAGGCAAAACGCATTGGGTGATTATCAGCCTAAGGCAGATGACTAAGCCAGACACAAACATAGCAAGATGAGAGTGAGGTCACGTGACGTGGAAGGATTTTGAGTTGAACACCATGGCAGCGAGATCGAGCCAGCATTTGCTTTGAGTCTGTTGAATGCTGAGCACGCTTTTAGTATTTGTACACTTTTAGAAGATTTATTACATTTGATTATGCAATGTATGCTGTTCTTCTTTTCCCTTCTCCTTTTCTTTCTCAAGCAATATCCGAGGTCGCAGTTTAAGGGACGTAAGTGATGTCCAGGAGTCAGTTCATCTTATCTATTTTTTTACACATCTATATCAATTAGATATCTTGCGAGTTCTAAACCTTTGGAGTGGGTTATCCCCCTTTTTTCATAGATCACACTATGTTTTTCCTTTTTTCTTTTGCGTTATATTTTATTTCTGTTTTTTCTCACTCAGTTTATTCTTAAGCCTGCATGCAGTGAGTTCAACATGTTCTAGGCTTTCATAACATGTTTTCATGCTGCAGCAATGGAAGATCTGGTGGAGTCCAGTCCCGATATCAGTGATTTAATTGACTGTCTAGGAGATGTGTTGATAGAAAAGTGGAGCGTTGATTTTCAGAAGTTTGGTCTGCAAATTAGCAACCTGAATTCTTCTCCATCTGCAACTAGTCCTCCACTTTTACAGTAATGCAGATTGGTGCAATGCAGTCCTGTTTGCGGTAAGCAACGGAGACAATGTTTTGTGTATCTGTATTATACTGTACATAGACCAGTGTGTATCTGTATTATACACAGAGCAGCATGTACTGTATTGTATCTGTATGGCTTCTTTGCATGTTGAAAAGGGGCCTTTGTATATGCTGCACAACATAAGTAAGTTATTTTTATTATAGATCCAGGGAGAGATCTTCCCAAAGTAAGAAAGGAATAGTCTATAGAGTGTCATATTACACTGGCATTTTTGCATTCACCTTGTTCTAAATCAATATGAATATGTCAGAAGACACAGAATCCTTAACCGTTTAATTTAATGGGAATACTGTAAATATTTAAGCCCCAATAACTATTACGATTTTAAATATGAGGGGGAAAAATGAATACTTTTAGTTATTCATTAACACAGACATAGAGATTTACCGGAGGTAAAGGCCATTTAACCCATGGTCCCTATTGCTGCTAAAATGAGACTCTACTGGAATGTATGACCTTTTCTTTAAACTATAGTACCTGTCCCTTCCATACTGTACATTATATTGTATGTGTCTCTTGTTTCCCAATCCATCTACTACTATTATACAGTAGTTCAAAAGAACTTCTCAACATTTCCCCTGAGTATCCCAACATACTGGTCTAAAACGTGTCCATCTGTCCTGATGACTTTTGCTCTGTGCTTTCCTTCTGTAACTTATTGAATCCTTTCGGACATTTGAAAGTCATATCCTTATTTCTCCCCTCTCTTCCAGGCTTAACATGTTTAGGTACAGAACTGACACAATAACCCAGATGGAGTCTCATAAAAAAGTTAATTTCCTGCTTCTTTCTGCTCCTAATACAGTTTTTTTTCCTCATGCAGCCAAACATCATTTTCCTTATCAATGCTGCTCTTTTACAGATATAGTAAGCCTAAGGGCCTTTGGTGCCACTGCCATGTGCGGTAACCCGACCATGGTGGATGCGACACTGAAGGATTAATGCTGCGAGGGGTCTTATTCAGAAGTATGGACTCCCCACAGCTCCATCGCAGCAGACACTGTATCCGGCGCCGCTGACTTTTGCTTGCTCATTTTCGGTGCCAGGGAGAGTAAGTTTAGCTACATCTGTACATTCTTTGGTACTTGAATAAAATACATTTTTGACTTTTCTAAAGCTTTTAGGTGAGTCTTCATCTCTCTTGCAGCCCTTCATGGATGAACAAGAGTTCCTTGTATATTATTGCAAAGATTCAAAATCTCTCCCTGTCAGCCGGTCTGATGACAGACATAAATTTTAGAACATTGTGAGAATGGATTCATGGATGATTCTGGTCCCCACGCATCACTGATTATTGGTATTAAACCACAGGGTGACATTAACCGTAAAATGGCTGTCCTTTCAATGCGGTCAATCATTTCAACAAGAGCAAACTCTGTTCTACTAACTTCGCTGATAGTAAGGCAAGTAAAACTTTGCAGCCTTATAATGCTTCTATACTAGGGGCAGACAGAGGATGTTTTTAGAAATAAGTCCCATATAAAACAGAAAATGAGTTTTGTGGTTATATCACAGTAAGATGAAAGCAGGGCACTTAAAAAAACACATTTATATTGCTGCTGATCCATGGGGGTTTGGCCATACTCGGAATAATACTGTAGCTCATATTAATAATATTGTGTTTGAAGTGCCTTCAAAAGCAGTGGTCTGTGAAATGCTACACCCATAAAATATTGGCTCAAATCTTTTAGGCCCTCATTTGAGACATACATAGAAAGTATTTAAAATCTACAAACAGAAAGGATAGAAAATTCTTTAGGCTAAAAACTTTTTTTTTTTTTTTTTTGATCTACACTACAGAATGAGTTTGTAAATTATAAAGGTGTGATACTCCTACTATTATCACTCTTTGGCCACTGTTTAAATCACATGTCAATAATACAATTGAAAGAAAATTGGGGTGTATTGTACAAGACATAATACAGAGACAAATAATACATATAAAGTGGTTAAAAGTCACTGCCCTAATGAACTTACAATCTTAATGGTGTGTTGGGAGACATACAGAGATAAAAGGAGTACCTGGAAGGGCACGTTTCATATGGCTAAGTTATGTCATTTATATGCAGTTATTCATGAGGGCACATCAGAGTGTTATGGAAATGCTTTATTGTAAAGGTGACTTTTCTGATGGGTCTTGAAGATGGGAAGAGAGGGAGCATGACGCATAGTGAGGGAAAGAAAAAGAAATAAATGGAAGGAATGCACACCAATATTTTTACCCCGCGGTGAAATCATCCTCAGGGTCATAAAGCTCTTGACATTTTCTTTCGTTTACTTAATCCCTTTGCTACCAGAGTAGCAAGGTCCCTCTGACAGTGAAGGGGTTAAATATATATCTGCAAACCTATTTTATAATACATTTAACAAAACACCCCAGAAGTAAAGAGAAAGGATTACCAGAGGCTGATGGGTTTTTTCCGATCTGCCGCCTTACACTCAAATAAACTGTATCCGTAGATATTATCCCTCTCAGTGCTCGTCTGACATTTAAGATTAATTAAGTTCACGCTGTAGGTAGAAATGGTATCTGCTGAGAAACTGACGTACTCATGCGGCAGATGGCAGATAGAGAGAAACAAAGACGCTGAATGTGTCACCCACAATTGCAACTGAGAAAGGCAATGGCAGTGACAGTTATAATCTCTTTGCTTGCAATCCATCCATGTATTTATTCATCTGCCAACCTATACTGTACATCCGTCCCAATTCTTGAAATTTGACCCACATTACATGGTTACACATAATAGTTTAAAGTTCTAGCAGCTATATTGGTCCTGGAAAGAGCAAATTAGTTGTGATACATTTTAGCGGACAAACATTACAGCTTTTCATAGATGAAATTATAGCGTACAGAGCTTTTCAAACCTCACAGGTTTGGCCAGAGCACTGTAATGGGGGACAAACTTGAGGTTTGTCCACATGCTAACACTTGTTTCTTGTTGGGTACTGGCCAATCCATGATAGCCTTCACCTTGGCTGGCTCAGGTTTAAGATGCCCGCTGCCTACTTTATGCCTCGGGTACAACACCTCTGCCATCCTGACCTGGCACTTAGATGGCTTCAGGGTAAGCCTGGCCTCCCTGATACTGTCTAGTACCACCTCCACATGTATCACATAACCGTCCCAAGGTGCCAGATATTCTAAGTATGCCTGGGCATACCTCTGCATCCCTTCCAGAAATCTCTTTACCAGATGCTGGAAGGTAGCCGGTGCATTCTTCATCTCGAATGGCATGACTGAAAATCCATACAAGCTAACCGGCGTGATGAAGGCAGACTTCTCCTGTGCCTCCTGGGTCAATGGGATCTGTCAATAACCCTGGCTGAGATACATGGTGGTCAGATACTTGGCCTTGTGAGCTTCTCTAAGAGCTCATCCACGTGGGACACAGGGTAGGCATCAGACACAGTCTGGACATTGCGCTGCCGGTTGTCCACACAGAATCAAGTGGTACCATTTCTTTGGGGGTACCAGGACTACCAGTGATGCCCTGGGACTTGGAGAATGAGAGATTACCCCTAGGACTAGCATTTCCTTTATCTCCCCCTTTATGCCCCACTTAGCTTCTGTGGACACCCAGTAGGCATTCTTGGGGGGGGCTGCGCATCACTGGTGTATACCAGGTGATCAGCGAGCGGGGTTCAGCCTGGCTTGTCTTTGAACAGCCCCACATACCTCCCTAACAACTGATGTCTGCTCCTGCATGGGGCTGCAAGTTAAAGCCTGATCCCCATGTGCATGACAAGAAACAGGTAACGAACTAAATAGAATAGATTGAGAAATAGAAAAGGGTTATTCAAGAAGCCTGACAGATAAAATGGGGAAGCTTGAATTAATAGCTGCAAGGAAGCAGTATGATATCATAAGCATTACTAAAACATGGTAGGATGAAACTCATGACTGGGCAGTTAATTTAGAGGGTTATAACTGTAGCCCCCTTTCCCTGTATCTATGGAAACTACGTGTGGAGTGCTACCTGATTGGCTCACAGGAGGCTTGATCCTCCGCTGCAGGGAGCCTGATTCTACCTTCTGACAGTGCCTCCACCTGAGGAGGATCCCAATACAATAGGACAAGACAACACAATAGTAAATTTACACACAGGTATGGTAAAAGAGTATTTACTGCACATGTAACTTAGTGAATAACTATACAACATGGTACTGTACATGCCACGCATGGCCGTACCCACCCATTGCCCCACTGTCGATCCACATCCTGGTGAGGTTCCCCCAAAGTACTGAGGTGCCCTGGGCACCTAACCACCCGGTGTCCACAGAGCAAATCCCAACCCAAAATGTGTGGTAGTGCTATTCACAGAATGTGTGTGTAGCCATTGGTGCACTCATAGAGATGGATACCTGCCGGGCGCTCCAGCACCCGGGTACCGCTGACTGATGAAAGGATCCATCTAATCCAACAAAGACGTCCGCCTCTGCGTGGAATGAACACCCATTGGAGTGTTCACCTTTAAGAGTTTCTCACTTGCGGTGGTGGTCTGGTCCCAAACCAAAGGCCGCACGTTACTGCACGGCGTCATTTGCTGGCTAATGGGGAAATGTTCCTATCTGAGGGACCTTAACCTGAAGCACCCACAAACTAAGGTGAGTCGGAGTCTAGCTTGGACTGAAGGGGGACACTATCCCTAGTCTCAGGGCCATTGGCACCTGAGACACTACCTCACCCATCTCTGTCCAGCTCCCGACTGGTGTGGTCCCGCAAGCATGCCAAATGTATCCTTTTGCCTGCAGGAGAATCCTCCAGCCCTATTGGCTGTGCTGCACCACATGATCGTTCGCCGCAGGGGATTCTGGGATGTGTAGTTCCCCTGCAGAGCATCTGCAAGATGACCGCCATTACTACACTACCCTGCGCATGCACCCGGCATTTAGAATGGCCGCCGCAACTCTGAGGCCACTGCACATGCACAAGCCTCACACTGTGCATGCACGAGTAGTGGCAAGATGTCGGCACTCTACAGCGCCATCGCCACAGATCTCCGGTGACCTGCTAGCTGCCTGACAGCTGGGGCTCTTCCATAGGGGGGTCCCTACTGTCCAGCGGGTCTGCTCACAATCCCAGCAGCACCCGCGCACCTCGCCGGCCAGATGCAGCCTCCCCCATCCCCGCAGCCACATGAAGGAAAGGGGAACCAAGGGAGACCTAGCTACATAACCTTTTTCAGAAGTACCTAGCAAATAGAAGAGGAGGTGGAGTATGCTTACAGTATATGTTAAAACGGATCTAAAACCTATTATAAAGGAAGATGTTTATGAAGGGAACATGTAGACCTTGTAGATAGAAATAAGCAGTGGAGATAAAAGTACAAAGAAAATGTTTGTAGGGATATGCTATAAACCACCAAATATCTGTGAGACTGAGGAAGCTAAAATATTTTTGCAAATGGAGAAGGCATCAAAACTGGGTCATGTTTGGATAATGGATGGTTTTAATTATTCAGACATAGACTGGGGCAATGAGATTAGCATTACACAAAAGGAAAACGGTTTTTGGGGGTGCTTCAAGACCCATGACCCATATTACTGAGGAACCAATGAGGAGAGGGGCAATACTGGATATGGTAATATCAAACAATGTAGAAGTAATAACAAATATTCAAGTCCCAGAAAATTTGGTTAACAGTGATCATAACATGTTCTCATTTGAAATAAATTATCAAAAAACAGATTACTGTACTTTGGTTCAACAAAGACTTTTATTAAATTCTGCCTTTTTAATCTACAAGGAATACATTGGATGACTTTTTGCAGGAAAAAATGTAGGAGATAAATGGCAAGTCTTTAAAACTTTGTTAGAAAAGCACACTTATCAGTGTAAAGTATACTCTTGGGTAATACGTATGTAGCCCTGTGTAATTTTGGGGTTACATGCCTCTCTCCTCCTGTGCAGTAAACCTTGTTAAGAGGGCAGGTTTGCCAGGAGTAATCATGAGGTTTGCCCTCATCCCCTGTGAGGTGTAGTGTGTAGCAAAGAAAGTGACAGCATGCTCTGTGTCCACTTACAGTGACACAGGGGTGGTGCCTACTGGAGCTATATATTACGCATCACTTCCTAAAGTTAGTCTGTGTCTGTCTGTGCACTGTGAGTTGCAGTGTGACTGTCTGACCCAACACAGTGCCAGGGATATCAGTAAAGCTTGCCATGATTGAAAGAACCGTCTTGCCTGAGACTGGAGTAATTCAGGGAGAAGCTGTACCAAGGGGTTTTCTTTCAGAGACTCCTCCCTGCTGTCATGGGGACCTGGAAGAGATGGAGGCGCTGTACCAAATGTGAGTAGATCTCAGCACTACCTCACGAGCCAGTCCTGGTGAATTCCCCAATACCATCAAGCAGGAGACTCAGGGGTCCTGTAAGCCAGCAGGTGCACCACACTACATTACATGTGACATGGGACAGTATCCTCACATAGGGGCCAATATGTGATTGGGTGGGGGTACAACCGTTACAAGTATAAAAGAAATAAATCAAAATCAATGTTGCTACTGTAAATAAACGGGTAGGGAGGAAATGGATAAGAAGAGGAAGGCGTTTAGATTCTTGAAGTCAGAAGGGACGAAGGCATATATCAGAATAATAAGGAATGTACTGCACCGACACACTTTATTCGAGCAAATACCCGGTATGTACCTGGCAGATACCTGGAATGCGACGCTCCTCACCTCTGACAAGCCCCGTTGCATTTGCCTTCCCAGCCTGGGTTCATGCCTGGCTGACGGGCGGCTGATCTGTTAAATGATAATGATTAGGATTTAATAGGCTGCAATGCTTCGCGTGTCTACCAGATGGCATAAATTCATGAATTGTAATGCAGTATATATATATATATATACTGTGCAGTATTGCAGCCACCGGGAATAAAATGCTTCAATCCCTGCCTGGAAAATAACCCAATGCACTCGGGCAGAAAACAGTCACAAACCTCAATACACCCGGGTATACCCGAATTCGTGGGACTAGCCGAGCTCGAATAAAGTGTGTCGCCAGTGTAACAAAAATTGCAGCAGGGCAATCAAATTTGTAAAAATAGATAATGATGAAATAATTGAAATAGAAAGTAAAATCAACCCTAAAAAGATCTTTAAGTAACTTAATAACAAAAAAATGAGAAAATTAAATATAGGACCCTTACAGTGTGAGATGGGCACGCAGATTATTGGAGATAAGGAAAAAGAAGAGGAATTTAACAAATTCTTTGCCTCTGTGTTTACCAGGGAAGAATCAATTTCAATAGTAGTGCAACAGGACGAAGCAACAAACTCTATATTAATGAATGTGAGGATCGTGAGGATCGGGTGCAGGCTCCGCCCCGTGATGTCAGCATCAGCTGCAGGCTCCACACCCGAGTTGGATTCTGACCTTGCTGCAGCTGATGCATCATCAAAGCCTGCTGTGCAAACTCCGTCCAGCAACGAATCAGGGCTCCGATTGTAGTATCAGCTTCATCCATGTAGCCGTTTAGCTATTGGCTGTTCATCCTTTATAAGCTCAGCCTTTGCCTCCTCAAATTGGCTGAGCATAACATTTTGTTACTTGTGATATTGTGCTGGTCACATGCACTCTGTTGTACCTTGTCCTGCCTTGCTGTGCTGTACCTTGTTTTGCCTTGCAGTTCACCTGAATCTTGACCCCGGACCTATACCAACTACCCTCCAGTCTCCTACCTTCGACCTCAGCTTGGATATGTACTACTCTACCTTCGACCTCAGGTATGTGACCTCTACTACCCTCCAGTCTCCTACCCTCGACCACGGCGAGTATACCTATACCATTTTTACCTTACTTCTCATAACCCTGACCCGGCTACACGACAAGGCACCTGCACACCGGACGTGGCCTCTAGGCTCCTGGTTAGCGTTTACAAATCCCCCCCTCAGCCTCGCAGTCCCGTCCTGTTTGTGCGAACACTCGTTACAATGAACAATTGGTTAACCGAGGAAGAAGTTCATAGGCGGCATGAAAAAATGTAAGTAAATAAGGCACCTGGCCTCGATGGCATACATCCAAGAGTTCTTAAGGAGTTAATAAAATATACAGTTGTTCTGTACCTTGTGTTTAAAAGTGTCTAAGTCTCCGTTTCTGGTGTAAGGGATAGAATAAGAATATACATTCCCTACTCTTACTAGCCTTACCCCTGTCACACTGTAAAAACCCGACTTTATTCTTTATATACAAATAAAACTCACAGCTTTATTACACAGCTGGAGCATCCCCCTGAACTCCAATCCCAGGTGCAGGGTGACTGTGCATGAACTGGGCATCGCTCCTTAGGCAAGGGACCCCTGTACTGTTCTGGGGATACCATGATCCCTATGCCCCATTTTTACCTTTCTGGTCTGTGCTGAAGCAGGGAACCCTGGTGGTGAGTCGCAAGAACGTTTTCAGGGTAGGATTTTGACCAGAGCACTGTGCTTCAATGTACCCGAGAATCTTACCTGATTCTCTGGTACATATTTGGGGTATCCCGTACTCGGGACCCCACTACATAGCCACAATCTGAAAAGACTTTCTCCGCAAAAAAAACCTCTGAAACTCCCAGCCCCGCAGTCTCTCCTTGCTAGCACTCCTGGAAAGGCAAAAACACAAAAATACTGTATTGTCGCATAATTTACCCACAGTCATAGTGATGCATATTCGACAGTCAGGTCCAAGAGCTGACACTCTAGGACCTCAAAACATGGATCAGGGGTAACAAAGTGGACTTAACCTTTATTATTGAGCCTGGTTGCCCCCTCACTGTCACAATTGCACAAACCGAATGGCATCACATTGAACTCAAACAATCCCTGCTTAGTAGCAAATGAAGTCTTAGTCCTGTCCCTTCTGCACAGTTCTACCTGAAAATATTCACTGGCTAGATATAAAGTAGAGTTGAAAACCAGCAAACCTTTGCCAGTAGGTCTAAGGTGTCATCAATCCTGGGGACGTGGTAAGCATCCTTTATTTTCAAATCGTTAGTTCACTTCAGGTGGGTACAGTAACATTATTTTCCATAACGACTTCACTTAATCTCACCTGTTTGGGATGAAAAGGGATGAAAGCAAATTTCCTGCCTAGGAGGGTACATGCATCATTGGAGAAGCTGTAATAAGCCCATATTTCTTCAAAAAGTAAGTGCCAAGCAATGCACCCTGAGTAGCTTCATCGACCACTATGAACTCACAGACTAACTGAAGTCGATCCAACTCCATCACTACATTCAACATATCACCCTCTTGTAGGTGTTCTCCATTCTCCTTTTCTTCAATTTGGAAAGGTTGCGCGGTGTCCGTTACCACAGATTTCTGGCTACAGTGTTTCTTTTAAAGCGGCTGTTAACAACTTATAGTATTGAACACTTTAGCTGCTAAGCCTCTTTTCTACTTCTCTTTCCTTTCCCTATTGCATTAGACCAATGAACTTTAGGTGAACAAGCTCAGTCTACCCGTTAATGTTTGCTGCCATTTTAAAAAGTTCCAACCAGTCAGCCCGCTCTTTGTTCAGCATAATAGGTGCTGGAGTTTAAGATAGATCTCTGAATCCCACCCCCCTGAACTGGAGGCTTTGCATTGGCCAGGTTTCATAACTCATCCTGAACTGGGGCCCCTGCAGCATTAAGCTGTACATTGTTTGAATCCATTGCAATATGCACAGAAATAATTGCAAACAATGTGTACAATACTCAGCACCACCAACCTCCAAAATGTCCCTAAAAACAAAATTGTAAATCTGAATTATTTTGGGTCCCAAAAAGGAATTCCACACTAACACCAATTTGTACCAGACTATACTTATAATTCTTTGGGGCCAGCTGCAGCATAGCTAGTATAGTTAAAACAGTTGCTTGTATTTTGCTAGTACAAGGAAAAGCCACACATGTTGCTTACCAAAAATAACTGTCTTAATAAAGAAATCCTTTTGGGAAAGTGGTTTAAATGGTGATTGATACACAATAGAATGCAAAGCAATGAGGTATAATGATGTCAACAATAACTCAATCTATAAACACTAGACACTCCCTAATCCATGTCCCAAAGTTCTTGCTGGCCAGCTAAATCTTTGAGTTTGGAGTTCATATTAATTAGTTGCTGGTCTGTGCACATATCTTGATTTGCCACCAAAGGAAATTACAAGCTTATGGGTCATCCCCCAGACTTCTAGTTCAGTTATCTGCACAGGACTCTGATTGACGCAGATGGTTAGGGTCTCTGCAGGCTCTTGGTAATTTTATGATAGACATGAACAAAACCACATTTAGTCCCATTGCAGTGTAGTTGCTCCCTCTCTCTTGTGGAGCTTCTCCACACATTGCCAAAACGTCTGTGTTTCCCAGACCTTCTCAACCCCTCCACCCCCCTTCCCCAACTACTCATTTTCAATCTGTCCACTTCTCTCTGGAGTCTCACTTAAACTACATAAAATCTGTTTCTCCTGTCCCTCACACACCACGCAAAAATGGCTGCCAATCAAATTGGTGTATCTTTTTCTGGGTACATAAATTTTTTAAAGAGGTAACTTCCTTGCCGACTTCATGCTTAGAAAGAGGAGCTGCTTTCTCCGCCTGCTGTCTTCTAATGTTATGGTTTGTTACAGTACGTATCCAGTGGGTTAATAAGGTGCAATACAGAGCTACACCTATAAAAATGCTCTGTGTTACAGTATACAGGTGAATTTTCAGGTATGTCTTCAAGATGGGTAGAGAAGGAGATAGATAGGTAACCATAGTGTACCATACCTACAGCAGGCAATGGTTAATGAAAGTTTAATTCAAATGTTACCTTGTAATTATTGTTCTTTTGTTTTCTCTCTTAAAACAAATTGTGCTGCCATTATTAGCAAAACAATACATCACAACTGGAAGACTCTAAGTGAACAATTTCCCTGCACATACAACAGTTTACGAACAGTCTTACCACAAAACCGATTACGTAGCATATACAGGTAGTTATTATGGAGACATTAAACGTTTTAAAAGATATTTTAAATAAGGAATTTAAAAATGGTGTTAATCATCTACATTTGATCTATTACGCATGTCACTGTCATTAGTTCATTAATATCCTTAGACGGACTGTCCCTTTAATACCTGAAACCAGTGCTAACTTTTGCTTGTTTAGCCCGTGCAATGGCAACCAAGGGGCTATGTGAGCAACCCTAAAGCTCATGGGCCATATTGACTTAGCGGTGCTATGCCATAAGAAACCTTCCAGCGCCAAAAGACACCTATGATCCATTCACTTGAAAGGTGTCTTCCAGCAATGGAAGGTGTCTTATGGCAAAGTAGTAGAAAGTAGTGGAAAGGGAGAAAAACTGGAAGAGCACTACTGTAGTTATCACAAAAATAAAAAGGAGGGTGCGTATCCCATGAAAAGTTATTTATTGGTCATGGAAAACAAGGGCAATGGCTTTCCATTGCCCTTTTTTTCCATGACCAATAAATAACTTTTATGGGATACGCACCCTCCTTTTTATTTTTGTGATACCTACAGTAGCGCTCTTCAAGTTTTTCTCCCTTACTACTAGTCTACCCCTTGGACGGAAGCACACCTGGGGACCCCTCACCTGTGGATCGCATGGACTTTACATCACTCAGAGTGAGTCGATCGCTTGCTACATGTTTTCCTGTTCAGGACTTTATCAAGATATTTGGTACGTTATAGGGTGTTATTATGCTCAATTTTCCTGGTATTATTGTTTACAACAGTGTCACTTATTAGTGAGATTACCATCTGGGATTGCAACCCAGTACCTGTCTTCTATCAAGCTTATGTTTAGGGGTCCCCCCACAAGTATCCAGATATTCATTTATTCATCCATCCTACTGTTGTGGTCTTTAGCATTACGCAGTTACATGGACTGTCTTATGGCAAAGTAGCACTTAGTATGGGCCCTAATACTGTATATGCAGTGTAAATGCTAGCCATGTTGTTATCTCAGCAGCAAGGCTGTTTCCAGTTGCACAATAAAATACCCATGTGTGCTGCAAACATCGAGCTGGGAATCCTTGCTTAGTTGGAAAAAAATCATATATAAATCATTATGGCAGCTGTTTCCCAGAGACAGAAATAACCAAATTATCTCAGCAAATATCTCTACTCATCAGCAGCTTTGAGACGATCAAATCTTAGGGCAGTGGAGACAGATTTTGTCCTCATTATTGGTGCTAATAAGGGGGTCTGGTTATTCTCAAATATTGAGACAAGGTAACTCCAATTTAACATGAAGGCTAGTCAGTAATAAGATTTGAAGTGAAGGCACTTCTATGCCCATCATTGCTAAAGAGTCAGCCATGTATTATATATAGTAGTTACATAGCTATTGAGGCTGAAAAGGTTCACCAATTTTCTAATCCCTCCACTGCCAGAGGAGTTTGCAAAACATTACTCTAGATCTCAAACTATTTATGCAATGAATTTTGCAATGATTATAGCCTTTCCAATAAAAGTAATTATTGCTTAACCTTTTAAAAAAAAATATTGCAACCCTGTTCAGACCTGATAACTCTTTCATCTTTAGAGTTGAAATCACTGATTAGAATCACAGACTTAAATTGAGTCACTCAGATTAAAAGCAGACTTTTTCCATTAAGCCCTTGGTTGCTGAGGCCCCTTGGACAAATCGCGATTCTTCTCAAAGCGAGATCAGAGAAGAGGACAATTAATAAATGCATTAATGTCAAAATTTGACCTGGAACCAGTAAATTATTTGGAAGGAATCATATAACTACAAGACTTGCATTTAAGGCATGTGAGAATTTTTTAGTGGGGTATTCAAAAAACAAAATGAGCGCTATTGTTGTTGAAGCGTCTAACTTTACAGGAACAAACAGAATTGATGAACATACTGAGTGTTAAAATACTTATTATATAGGTTGTGAGCCCTTTTATGTACTGTATGATTCTGAATTAAGTGAGTAGTCCCAAAACTGGATCTAGTTTTAAGATATCCGAATGTTTTGATAGGCTCTTGAATGTACAATACATTGACTAAACGTATTACATTGAGTGACAAAGGAGGAGATTTTCATATTTTTTTAGGATGGTTCTTTAATTTTTTTCTGATTCTTATTTTTAAGCAGTTGGGTTCTATCTTTATTTATAGCTTTCAATGTGGCTGGTTTGATAATTAATTGTTTATATTGATTGTTTTTGATGTGTAACAAAAAAATTTTTCCTTTAAAATAATTTTGTTGTTGGAAAGACACCTCATCTGTTCAATTGTGTTTTAGTCTGAGAAATTGACTATAAGAGATATTATTGATCATTACCAGTTGTTGGTACTTTGAGGATCCAGAAATTAATTTATATTCATAAGGGACAGTTACATGTAGATCATTCTGGTTAAGGGAATAAACAAAAGAAATAAAAGAAAAAAAAGTTCAAACCAGAAATAATAGGTCGACCTAGGGGTTGTTTGAGATTTATATGAATTTTGGGAACGTACTGTAATACATAGTTGAAATACAGTAGTAGCTTCTGTTATAAAAAAATATATATATCTTGGTACTTGAAGGTCAAGGATGTGGCCTTTATGTGATTGAATCAACAAAAGGTATTGTTCTCTGGTATAATTTAATGTAGGATCTAATTATAATATTTTATTGGACAAAGAGTCCGAAATGAATCTTATGGCCTCAATATGATCATCTATTTTACTAAGTAACACGACAGCTCTGCCTTTATCTGCCTTTAATTAGTTCTGGCTTGAATTCTTTAACAAGTAATCTTTCTCAATATACTGCAAAGACACCTATTTACAACCTACTGTATGGTATAATATTTCAAAGACACCACTTCTGTGTTACAAATACTCAGTCGATTTGAATGGAAAACGAAGTACAGATTAGTTACTTTAGATGCTCAATCGTTGTATACAATCACCCCCCATACTTTAGGTTTAGAAGCGGCTTCTTGGACTATTATATAATAATAATTGTTAAGATTCTTAAGAGCTTTTTTTTGCTAATATTGTTAAATTAGACTGGGGATTTTGCAAAAGAATTGGCACACAAAAAGCGCTAACACTTACCCATGCCTCTGTGTTGTGTCAAAAATGGTAATTAATAATAAAGTGCAAAAGTACATCAATGTCCAAAGAAATGTCTCTATTTTGAAACAATGTTCTGCAGCCTAAAAAAAAGTTGTGTGTGCTGAGCACGCAAATGTAAGTGAAAATTCTTTGTGTTTTGTCACTGTTTTGTGACAGAAATTGTATTTGCGATGGTGATGTTTTTAATTTAATGAAAGAGATTTGAGAGTATAATGTATTTTATTTATTTTGGTGTCAAACTTTCCATACTATCACTTTAAATACATGATATAATTGACTTATATAAAGTAAGATACTATGGGGCTATGCACTAAGCAGCACTTTTTCGCACCCGATTAGAAAAATTTTGCTCACCGTTAAAAAGTGAAGCCAAATGCGCCATTAACTAACAATTTCAGGGCATTTTGTTCCGGCCGAGCAAAAATCAAGCACCGCCCCTGAAATAAACACTTTAAAACACCACTAAAAATTAAATCTTACTAAATAAAAAGAAAAATTACATTGCACAAACATTTCTAAACAAACAAGAAAAATAAATTTAAAATACATAAAAACAAGCATTTGCAAAAACAACCATTGATTGTCCCTGTATGTATATATATCCATAGAGCCATGTATAAATACAGTGGCAATGCATGGGCATCCAAAAAAAATTCAATCACAATAAAAATAAAAAACCTGTAAAAGAAAAACATACAACTTTTACTTACCTTTAGATGTCTTCACCCTCCAATTCCCGGGGACACCGCAAGCTCTCAAACTATTCCTGACCCAGGCTCATATGTAGCATATGATAAGTTCATGTAGCTTAACTCGTCCCTTTTTAAAGCACACAAAGTCCTTCTATTTTCTTCAACTTTATTGAGGGGAGTTAACAAAAATATAAAAAGTTCTTATACGTGGATTATGCTAGCAGATGTCTATTGCCAGGAGAAAAACCTATGAGAGGAAGGTGTTTTTCTATGGGGAGTGCTTCTCTGAGGGGAAGGTAAAAAAGATTTCCCTTTCTGAGGGAGCAGTGGAAGAAGTGTCTACTCACTTTGGCTGCTAGTTGGAAAGGAAGGAGCACACTTTCCTGTCAGACAGGAACAGGCTAAGAAGGGGCAAAGCAATATGCAGATAAAGCAGGGGGAGAACTATACCAATCTCAAACAATGAATATTGTTAGGTTGCCAGGGCAACTGACTAGAGGCTGTGTAAAAAGGGGATTACTTGTAACAACTATGTTGCAATGTACACAGTGCTGTCTGCTTCAGAGCAGGAAAAAACATGTATATTTATCTGGGGAGGGCTGGCCGCCTGAGAGCAGGACAATACAGAGAAATAAACAATCCTGCTCCAGGACATGAACCAATCCATGAACAGGAACAGGCCACAGGTAAAAAAATATCCAAAGACTTTTTCTTCTTTCTTTTTCTTCATCTGTAATTTGTAATCCAATTTCGGGGTCTTCTGGGTCTTCGGGGGGTCTTCTTCTTCATCTGCATCTTCTTGCATCTTCCGCAGGCACACCCTTGAGGTCTTCTTGTTGGAGGAGGTCCTTCCTCCTCGGCTTCTTGACGTAAAATGAAGCTGCATAGGCTTTTATAGGTCTATGACGCCACATTTTCGGCAAGTAAGTAAACAAAAGAAAAGTATATATTTGTAACTTTTACAGGGTTTTTTGATTTTTTTACAAGTGTATTTTTTTTATGTCCATATAATGCCCGTGAATTTATGTATGTCCCTATGGGTATACATACATACATACAGGGACACTGAATGGTTGTATTGTATTTTATGATGTAATGTCATTGTTTTTTATGATCATTTATTGCCTGTGTATGTTATGTAATGTATATGGCTAGACATACAGGGATAATAAATGATTGTTCAGTAAATGTTTATTTATGTTATTTTCATGTATTTAAAATGTATTTTGCAGCTTTCTTTCTACATTGGTGTGTGTAATGTAATTGTTATTTACTTACATGTAATTTTTAATGGTCTTTGCAGTAGTTTATTTCAGGGGCTTTCTTTGTAATATTGGCTTATTTTTGGTAGTTAGATTTTGTATGATGGTGGCTAGTTTGAAGTAGATTTTTTTAGCAATGGTTTGGATTTAGGAATTGAATAGTGAATTGTGTAATTGATTTGGATTGTATTGTAATTGATTTTTTAAATTGATTAATTGATTGATGGTACTTTTTTATGTTTACTTGCTTATTTTGTATTTGATTTTGTGGATGGAATTGTATGTTGTATGTTGTTGGTAATTGTTTATTTTATTTTGAAAATTGATTTTGCATAGTGTTACATGAAGCACAGATTAATTGCATCATGTACACACTAAAATGCAATTGTTTGTTTGACATTTGGTATACAGTACATTTATTTGTCTAGGTTTGATGGATTGTTGGGAGATGAGATGTAATATATTTAGCTATGTGCTGGTTTAATTTTCTGATGGAATGAGCTGTTTTTCAGATTGAGATGTCATTTTTTATTTCTACATGTTTGTGTAATCCTTAACCATTTATTTGTATATTGGTGTGTGTATATGTGTATGTGTGTGTATATATATATATATATATATATATATATATATATATATATATATATATATATATATATATATAATTATATTATACCCACTGTACAAATTAATGGGTGAAGGGTTGGTATTAGGCCAGGGTGGGTTAACCCCTTAATTACTGTCACGGCTATTAACCGCTAAGGTTATTAAGGGGTTAGGGGGCATTACATTGGCTTTGTTTTAACCTTTTGTATGTTTTGCAGCCCAGGAGGGGACATGGGCAGGATGAGGATGAAGACAGCCTTCATCGTGGGTGCATGGAAAAGGTAAGTGCAATATGTATTTACTGTATTTATTGTGATTCATGTATTTTAAATGGGCAAATGCATTATTATCCATATGCGGATAATAGTAATTTTGCCTATTACTGTACTGTATGTGTTAGGAGGCGTGGGGGGGGGGGGTTGTATTTATTTACAAATATTGTTTATTTTTTTGGGGCACTCCATTGGTACCGCAGGCTCGTGGACACCTGCGGGGGCCCCCAGACTCTCACGGGGACACCCGGACACCCACAGACACCCGCGGGGACCCTGGGACACCCGCAGCGATCACCCGGTGACATCTGTGGGGTCAGCCGGGGACACCCGCTGGCCTTTTGTATGGTGGTGTGCCTGCAAAAAGTTAAACAAAGTCCTGCTCCTTAAGCGCCTGCCTTGAGCTGGCGTGTTTTTTTTTAGCGCATTTTTAATGCACAATCACTTATCGTAGCTTTGAGAATCGCGCAGACTGGCAGAAATCAGCGCATTTAGCTGATCATAAGAGCTTTGTGGGACTTAGAAACATTTCTTTAAAAAGGCCCGTTTTAGAGCGCTAAATGCTTATTATCACTGCTCTGTGAATCGCGCTGAGCGCAATATCACGTTCTAAGAGCACTTTGCTCTTAAAACGACTTATCACTGTTTAGTGCATAGCCCCCTAGGTCTTATCTTTCTCCAGATACATTTGGTGATGAGGGATTGTAGTGCCTCAATCTCTCTTATGAACAGGAAAAACCAGGGGAGCGGTTGTACCTTAAAATAGAAACAAAATCTACATAGTGTGATAATGTTAGGCACAATAAAGTGGTTTCTAAGAAACTTAGAAATCTATTTGGGAAGGCTATAACACATATAACCACCCAAGAATGGTATAAACACCAAGAGGAGTTAAGACCTTAAGCAGAGACAAACACAGGGATAAACAAAACACTTTTATCCATAAATGAATGAATTGGAGGCTTACAGAATACAAAAGGATTAACAGCATAGGGAGTAGGTAATCATCCGATCATCCGGTCACTGCTACTGCTGCACGCCACCCGACTGTGTCTCGAACAGCCGTCACGTCACTTCCCTATAATTGGGATTGGAAGTGTTTATAATATATATAGTAGGCGCGGGAGAAGATTCATTTTGATACAGTGGATTCTGCTGATCAATGATATGGAGTAGTCGAACCATGCCCCAAGATCATCCCTGAGAGCTTTCATAACCCTGGGATAGTTTTCTCTATATAGAGACATGAAATATCTGGTGATATACAGATAGGTCCGGAAATAATTGGACACTAATACAAGTTTCGTTATTTCGACTGTTTACCAAACTAAAATTCAAGTTACAGTTAAATAATGAATATGGGCTTAAAGTGCAGTGTATCAGCTTTAATTTGAGGGTATTCACATCCAAATTGGAGGAAGGGTTTGGAAATTACATCTCTTTAATATGTAGCCCCCTCTTTTTCAAAGGACCAAAAGAATTTGGACAATTGACTCACATTATGTTTCATGGACAGGTGTGGGCTTTTCCTTCGTTATTTCATCATCAATTAAGCAGGTAAAAGGTCTGTAGTTGATTCCAGATGTGGCATTCACATTTGGAAGCTGTTGCTGTGAACCACACCATGCAGTCAAAGGAGCTCTCAATGCAAATAAAACAGGGCATCCTTAGGCTGCAAAAAAAAAAAAAAATCCATCAGAGAGATAGCAGGAACATTAGGAGTGGCCAAATAAACAGTTTGGTACATTCTGAGAAAACAAGAATGCACTGGTGAGCTCTGCAACACAAAAAGGCCTGGACATCCACGGAAGACAACAGTGGTGACAGCGGAAGACAACAGGATCCTTTCCATGGTAAAGAAAAACCCCTTCACAACATCCAGCCAAGTGAAGAACACTCCCCAGGAGGCAGGCATATCATTATACAAGTCTACCATAAAGAGAAGACTCACAAGAGCAAATACAAAGGGTTCACCACAAGGTGCAAACCATTCATAAACCTCAAGAATAGAAAGGCCAGATTAGGCTTTGTCAAACAATATCTTTAAAAGCCAGTCCAGTTCTGGAACAGCATTCTTTGGACAGATGAAACTAAGATCAACCTGTACCAGAATGATGTGGGAAAAAAGGTATGGAGAAGGCTTGGAACGGCTCATGATTGGCAGCATACCACATCATCTGTAAAACACGGTGGAGGCAGTGTTGATGGCATGGGCATGCATGTCATCCAATGGCACTTGGTCACTAGTGTTTATTGATGTTGTGACAGAAGACAGAAGCAGCCAGATGAATTCTGATGTGTATAGGGATATATTGTCTGCTCAGATTCAGCCAAATTCAGCGAAGTTGATTGGACAATGACCCAAAACATACTGCGAAAGCAACCCAGGAGTTTTTTTAAGGCAAAGAAGTGGAATATTCTGCAATGGCCGAGTCAATCACCTGATCTCAACCCGATCGAGCATGCATTTCACTTGCTGAAGACAAAACTTAAGGCAGAAAGATCCACGAACACCCAACAACTGAAGACAGCTGCAGTTAAGGCCTGGCATAGCATCACAAAGGAGGAAACCCAGCGTTTGGTGATGTCCATGCGTTCCAGACTTCAAGCAATCATTGCCTGAAAAGGATTCTCGACAAAGAATTAAAAATGAATATTTTATTTATGATTGTGTTAATTTGTCCAATTACCTTTGAGCCCCTGAAATAAGGGGACTGCGTATGAAAATGGTTGCAATTTCTAAACGTTTCATACAATATTTTTATTCAACCCCTTGTATTAAAGCTGAAAGTCTGCACTTCTATTGCATCTCAGTTGTTTCATTTCAAATCCATTGTGGTGGCGTACAGCACCAAAATTATGAAAATTGTGTCAATGTCCAATTATTTCCGGACCTAGCTGTATATTCCAAGATACTTAATGGCCACCGGCTGCCATTTGAAATCAAAATTAAGTGCCAGATGTTTGACTACCTCTTTTGGTAGAGTTATATTGAGGTGCTCTGACTTACTATTATTTATTTTAAAGCCCGAAATGTTGTTGAATACAGACAGAACCGAGAACAAATTTGGGAGAGTAGATAGTGGTTTAGACACTCTAAGGAAAATGTCATGAGCAAAAAGAACAATCTTGTGTACCTGAATTTTCACTTGGAACTAGAGATATCCGGATTGTTCCTTATATTGTCTGCCAGTGGTTCCATGCAGATGACAAACAATAATCGAGATAGTGGACAGCGCTGTCTCTTCCCATTTTTTATAGGGAGAAACTCAGAGGAAAATCCCTGGCATACCACCTTTACCGTGGGTGTAGTGTGTAATGCTACAATTGCTTTTAGAAAAGGGCCCTCCAGGCCGAATGCGTGCAGCATGACGCACATGTAATCCCAATGAATACGGTAAAATACTTTATAAGTGTCTAAACCCTGGACCATTGAAGGGATGTTGTTCTTAGATGCATACGCAATTAGATGACCGCGAATGTGACGACAATGGATTACAAATTACATAAGAAAATAAAGACAGAAGAAAAGAACTTTGTTTTTTTTTTTACCTGTTGGCTATTGGTGTTCTGGATCGTGGATTGGTTCGAGAGCATGCGGTAACCACAGGAATCGGAGGGTGAAGACACCTAAAAGGTAAGGAAAAATATTGAATGCATCTTTTTTTTAATTTTATTTTTATTGTGATGTGTATGTATGTATGTACAGTATGTATGTACTGTATGTATATATACATACACCAGGACAAGCAATGGTTATTTTGACAAATGCTTGCTTTTATGTATTTTACATGAATATTGGTAATTTATTTTTTAATTATTATGCTCTTTATTTAGTGTTTGTGTTTAGTGTGCTGGCGTTTTTGGTGGTGTTTTCAATTGTTTATTTCTGGCTTTTGAATGGCTTTTGAATGGTGTTTGCTTTTTAATGTTAGATTATTTTGGGACGTTTGTTTTTAGAATAATGCAGTTTATTTGAATATTTATTTTATTTATTCATGGTGTTGGTGTTTTATTTGTTTATTCTGGACTTTATTGTAACGATACGCGGAAAACGCCCCCTGCGGCGTGTTCCTTCTTTACCTGTTTTCTTCTGATCGCCGCCCTCTAGCTGCGAGTCAAGATCCTGTGTCTTTAAGGATTCTGAAGCAAACGACGCCATCTTGCTGTTTCTGGCACTATGCCTTTAAGGAAGCTGAACGTCCTCCAAGAAGCAATTCCCTTGTGGACTCTACCTCCCCGACTCCTTCCATGTTCATGTTCCTAGTTCCTGATTCCCGTTCCAGACTCCTGTGCTGAAGCGTTGGCTTCCCTCTACCCCCGCGTTGGTGCCTGAGAGCGCGCGCACTCCCGCTCTGCTGTCAGAGCATGCGCGCACGTGCAGCTGGATCACACGTGTCTCTGAGCCAGGCACCACACCTTCGGACGCGTCGCGCATTCTCATGCGCGCGGCGCAGTCACGTGACTACGTGCGCCGATCCCCAGCTGCACGGCAACTTACTCCCATCGTATCCCCTGCGGCCTCCCCACCTCGCTACCAGATCCTTCCCTTTCTCTCTCGCTTGTGTGGAGAGCACAAGCGTGACATTTATTTTGGATTAGATTAATTGATTGGTGTTCATTTTGTTGTGTTTACTTCTTAATTTGTTTTTATTTTGTAATTGTTTGGAATGCATAGGAGATTGTTTGGAATGCATAGGAGATTGTTTGTAATTGATTTTTTTTAAAGTTGATCATTGACTGGCATAGTCTTAAATCATGCTCATATTATATAGACATGATGTACCCACTGTGCCATTCAATTGTTTTATTGCCATTTATTATGTATTTAGTTGGCTATGTGCTGTGTTTTATTTGGGCCTGTTTTTTAATTCCTTCATCATTTCTTGCTATAGTAGGAAATCATGCCCATATTATATGAGCATGATGTATCCACTGTACTAATGAATGGGTGAACGGTGGGTATAGTGGGTCTGGGGTGGGAGGTTAGGCCTCCCAGGTGGGTAGCAGGGCAGGGTGGGTTAACCCCTTAATTACTATAGTGGTTATTAACCGTTAAGATGATTAAGGAGCTAAGGGCAATTAGATTGTATTTATTATGTATTCTTGCTGACATCGGAGGACATGGACCTGCAGTAAGCTGACGAGGACACCCATCATATTGCCAGGGGTAAGTAGAATGTTTACTTACTTGATTTATTATGGCTAATGTTGTGACTTAAAATGGGCAAAAAATCTATTACCCATATCTGAATAATAGTTATTTTGCACATTACTGTACTGTATGTGTTTGGGGGGGGAGGGTGTATTGATTTAAATGTAGGCCATGTTTTTGTTCTTTTGAAATACAGGATTGGTACCGCAGGCCAGCGGGGACCCGCGGAGACCACCCGAGGACCCACGGGGGACACCTGCAAGGAAGAACTGGGGGTCCCAATGCTCCCACCACCTGAGGGCCCCCAGACACCCGTGGGAACCACCCGAAGGCCCCCAGATACCCGTAAGAACCACCAGAGGGCCCCCAGACACCCATGGAAATTACCCGGGGACCCCCAAACACCCGCGAGGACCACCAAGGGACCCCGTTGGGGTCCACGGACACCCGTTGGGACCACCTGGAGGCCCACGGAGCCTAGTGGGGATCACCTGAAGGCCCGAAGACACCAGTGGGTACCCCCCGGGGTGCATTGTGGGACCACCTGGGACCCCGGCCGGCCTGGGGTGTTAATTATGTGGGTAAAAAAAAAAATCATGGTTTTACAGTATGTGGGGGCACAGGGGGTGGGTTGTGTATAGGTGTTTATTAGATTTTGTAATGGTTTATTGGGGGCTTAGGAGGTGGGTAGTGTGGTTGTTGTTTGTGTTTGTGTATTCTTTTAATTGTGGGTAGCGAGGGTGGATGAAGGGGGTAGTAGCCCAAAGGATGTGTGTTTAGGCCTATCGAGTGGGTAGTGGGAGGGGTTAACCCCTTCATTTCCTTAGGAAATGAAGAGGATAACTTCAACCGCAACAGATGGGACAGCTCTCTCTCTGCAGCAGATAGAACTCGCCGGGTAATGTCTTATCAGAGGACAGATTCTATTACCGCCGGCTACTCGCCATTTCTGCAAATGTTGTTATCACTGGTATTCAGCACTTTCTACAAACCGTGATACCAACGCTGCCAAAAATCGCGATTTCAAAATCCTGGCGATTTTTTTTTTACGGCCTTTACTGCATGAGTCTCTAAATGGGCAATCCATACTAGGACCTAAGATAATAAGATACAGCTCAGTGTTGAAAAAGAGATTAGCTGCATTCAAATGAATGGGACTTAAAGGTTCTCCAGCACGAGGAGAATATATTGAATAATAAGCCCAAGGGAGAGGGAACATAGCATGGAGAGATGAAATTAAAATGCAGAGTAACTAAACTAAAGTAACTCCAAGTAATCTCAGTTTACGCTGTTTCCAATTACTTCCGAGGCAATTCTAAAAAAAATGATTCAAAACCATTTATATTTGTCTGATTTCATTACAAAATACTTCAGTCAACTCGGATAATTTAATGTTTTAAACCCATCACTGTGCTTAGCTAATGTTGGTTCTACGTAGGGCTGCGTATTTGCAGTAAAACTATAAAGTAAGAAGACGTTGTCACAGGAGTCCAGGACTTTTAACACTTATTTACAGTATATTTGTACTGGGATCATTCACTAGGCAAAACAAGGTAGTTAGAACAAAATGCAGTTTATTCGGGTAAACCCGCGGACAACACAACGAATTACACAAAATACAGACAAAATCACACTTACTGTGGGTGAAATCTAGGTTCAAATAGGTTACGGGTGCCTGCTTCGGTAGGCTTACCCTGACCGGGATATACACCCGGGGTTCCTGGTCCTCTTTTTGGCTTCAGTTCCTAGCCGCGACTGCTTCGTGTTTCAATTTAAGAGCAAACAGATTGTGCGATGTTCTTTAATTTCCTTTCCTGAGATGCAGATCATGATCAAGTAAAATACATAGCTGTGTGATCATAGGATTCCCAGTCAAGTCAAGATAGACAAAGTGTGAGTTTAAACATTATAAAAGTAACCAGAAAGTTGTGCCATACATTCGAATGTATTGCACTGTATGTTCTTCTTTTTTCCACATATTATCTGGACCAACACCCTGTGCTCAAGAGAACCTATGCCAAGACTAGGGATTTTGTTTGATTGATCCACAGATCTCCTTAAATTCATGTTCGTAATTAGGTTTGAAACCTGAATTAACTACAGGGAATTAGTTTCTTTTTTTCCTGGTAGTATTGCATAGCTTAATCCTTAAGGGCTTCTTTAAAGAGTAAATAAGGACATTAATACATTTTTGAGAAAGATCAACCACTGAATGAAAAAAAAAATAACATTCTGTTTAAGACTAAGGGGCTTATTCTAGTAGCCTTCATAAAATGTCTCGGTTGGCATGTTACGCCGCCAGTGTAGTTATCACGGTATTAGGAAAGACTCTGAAGACATGCAATAGCAAAATGACCAGAACAAACGAGGAGCAGTGATGTGATATTCGCCTCCTTCAAAAGTTCTCACCTGTGCGATCTGCAGCTATCTGGCCCTGCTGCATAGAGAGCTGCATAGAGAGAGACGCCTCTCTCTGCGCATATCACGCTAGCGATCGCAGGGTTTTAATAACAATTTTAATACTAGTGTACAGTTCGTGAGCAGGTCATGTGACGTGGGACATTTAAATGCATAGGAGATACCAGGGCCTGTACCTCAGGAAGCAAGGGGACACCAGACCGGAAATCAACGCGGTTCTGCTCTGGAGACCCCCTGCTCACGTACACTAGTGTAGCCCTGTATAATTTTGGGGTTACATGCCTCTCTCCTCCTGTGCAATAATCCCTGTTAAAGGCCAGGTTTGCCAGGAGTAATCATGAGGTTTGCATTCATCCCCTGTGATGTGTATTGTGTAGTGAAGGAAGTGACATCATGCTCTGTGTCCAATTACCGTGACACAGGGGTGGTGCCTACTGGAGCTATATAGTATGCATCACTTCCTGAATTTTATGTGTGTGAGTGTCTCATCCCACATGAATGAGACTGTCTGACCCAACACAGTACCAGGGCTCTGGCAAGGATTGTGTCCCTACCTTAGGGGAGAGGTGGGCAGACTATTCCTCTTACTCTATTAGAGAGTAAAAGAAGAGCAAGGACAGCTTCTAGGGCCCCAACTAGGAGTGGTGTCCAGGGACTTCCTTGAGGTGGGCAACCTTTATGATGTGCGGCTAGAGACAGACCGCAATGATGGGCAGTCTGCCACTAAAGATGACAATAAAGAATGTCCATTTTGAAAGAACCTTCTTGCCTGAGAGTGGAGTCATTCAGGGGGAAGCTGCACCCAGAGGTTCTCTTTCAGAGACTCCTCCCTGCTGTCGTGGGGACCTGGAAGAGATGGAGGCGCTGTACCAGAAGTGAGTATTTCTCAGCATTACCTCATGAGCCAGTCCTGATATACTTCCCCATATCACTGTGGAAGACTCAGGAGTTCTGTAAGCCAGCAGGTGCACCACACTATAGTACATGTAACATGGGGCAGTTTCCTCACGTAAGGGGCCAATATGAGATTGGGGGGGGAAACATAGTTACACTTGTATTAAATGTGTTATTAAAACAGCTTTATCACCTTAGCGGCTAAGGCAATTAAGGGATTCAACTTCAATAGCCTCTTTATTGGGGGGAAAGGTGGTGGATGAAGGGGTATTAGCCCCAGGGTGTGTGGTCAGACCTGCTGGGAAGTTTGCGGGGGGAGTTAACACCTTCACTACCATAGCGGTTGGAACCGCTATGGTAATGAAGGTGTTAACCAGTCACCCCTGTTACCCCCCCAGTAGGCCTAAAGACCCACCCTTGGGTTTTAAAAATGATGTGACTTCACTTTGAACAGGAATCAATGGGATTGTCTGCAATCCCATTGGCTGTAATAACATGTGATATCAGCCATGTGGTTTTAAGGATATGACGTACCTGCCTTGGAGATGACGTCACATCCTTAAAAAAAATGAGCCTCACAGCAGCTCGCTGCTCGCTAACAGCCAATTGGAAACAAATAAAAACCCCGTCCAAACAGATGGTTCTCCGCCGAACAAACGAGGTTAAATCAATGGAATACCTGTCAGCCCTCCTGAACCAGAGCCTAGACCGGTTTAACAAGGTCTGGGACTTATGGCCCTACAATTAAGATTAAAATACTTGCATCTCCAGATCATTGCGCCTTCCTCCCCCTCCCCCTCCCCCTCACCCTCCCCCCTCTTCACCCTTTTCTTTTTCTCTTTCTCTACCTGCTCTACACTATCCTCATATTTCTTCTTTAAAATAAGGAGGAGTTACTGTTTATTTCTGCAGAACGTCCTTGTCTAGGCTTCGTAAGATTGCCCGCCTCAATGTATGTACAAATGGTTGCAAACACACTTCGTGTAAATTTATTGGATTGTTGCCTGTAACCCTCCATGAAAATCAATAAAATTGTTTGTTACAAAAAAAAAAAAAAATGAGCCTGTCTCATTATACAGCAATTGGATTGGAGCTATAACCTCTGACCTTAAAATGTGACATCACAGGCCATATATAAGGCCTGTATGTCTTATTTTAGCAGAAGATCTTCACGAGGCAACATCCGTTTGTATTTATCATGGGGTTGGATTGAAAGAAGAAGATAGAACAAAAGAATAAAAGAATTACAGAAGAAAGAAGAAAGTGAAAAAAGATTAAAGAAAGAAGATTTTTTTTTTACCTGATGCTGATCTTCAAGGTGGATGGAGTTGGATTGCGAGTGATGATGTCGTGGGTCGAGAGCTTGCAGATACACTGGGATTCGGAGGCTGAAGACTTCTAAAGTTAAGATAAATATTGAATGTGTGTAATTGTCTTTTTTCAGCTTTTTTAAATTGTATTTATATCTTTTTATGTTTTTGCTTGCCCATTGATTGATACTGTATTTATCTGTACCTTCAGATTAATACATTGACAGTCAATGCATTTTTTGGCAAATGCTTGTTTTCAGTTGATTGTTATTTTTTCTATTTCTGTTTATTGTTTGGATTAAATTGTTTGGAATTTGGTTGGCTTGTTTTTAGTACATTTTAGGATTGGTTAGTGTTTTAAATTAATTAATTGTTTTGTTGGCTAGTGCTTTTATTTATTTATTTAATTGATTGGTTGGCTAGTGGTTTAGTTTCTTGAATAGTTTGCTTGGATAGGTGTTTATTTAATTGTATTGTTATGTTTTGAAATAACAATTGTAATTATTTTGCTGTTTTGGTGATACATAAATGTTAGTGATGTGTACTATTAGGCTTTTTAGTTCTTTTATTGTTTAGGTGCTTGTGTATTTATTTTATTCTTGTGTATTTTTGGTCATAATGATTTGTATTAGGTTGACCATTGAATGCTATAGTGGCTTATCATGCTGATATTATATTGGCATAATGTACCATTGTGCCAATCAATGTATAGAGGGTGGGTATAGTTGGCCCTGGGTGGGTGTTTAGGCCTCCCGGGTGGGGGAAGCATGGGTTAACCCCTTTAAATTACTTTAGCGGTTATTATCACTAAGATGATTAATGGCTTAGGGGCCATTAGATTGTATTTTTTCATGTACTCTTGCTGTCAACGGAGGACATGGACCTGGAGTATGCTGACGAAGATGCCCTTCATGATGGCAGGGGTACTGTAAGTAGAAAGTTGTATTTACTTTATTTATGCTGGCTGGCTTATGTTTGATTTTATAATGGGCTAATGAGCCATTACCCATATCTGGAATATAGTTATTTTGCCCATTAATGTACTGTATGTGTTGTGAGGTGTTGTTTGGGGTAGAGGAGGTTTGTAGTGGGGATGTTGTGTTTATTTTTGTTTCTTGGGATTGGATTGGGAGGGATTGGATTGGGAGAGATTGGATAAAGGGGTAGTAGCCCCAAGGGTGGGCGTTTAGGCCTTCCGGGGGGTAGCGGGACTGGTTAACCCCTTCATTACCATAGCGGTTCCTACCTAACCCCTTAATTGCCTTAGCGACTAGCTACTATGTTAATGAAGCTGTTTTAATGTAAACTGTAATACCAGTGTAGATGAGCAGGGGGTCTTCGGAGAAGAACTGTGTTGATTTGAGGTCTGGGGACCCCCTACTTCCCGATATACAGGCCCCGTTATGGAGTGCCAGTATCTCCTATGCATTTAAATCCCACAGTTACGTGACTGACACATTTAATTGAATAGGAGATACCAGCACTCCATAATGGAGCCTGTATCTCGGGATGCAGGGGTTTCCGGGACCTCAAATCATCGCGGTTGGGTTCTGGAGAACCCCTGCTCATCTACAACAATATTACAATTTATATTAAAATCTTGCGATCGCTGGTGAGATATGTGCTGGCAAGATCAATGCAGGTCACCGGGTGAGCCCTTTAGAGAATGAGGAACATCACGTGTCTGGCTACTCACCAATTTTCCGCATTTGGCTATCGCAGGTATTCAAAGCTTTCTGAATACCGTGATAGCAACACTCAAAAAACTAGTGGTGTAACCTGCCCAGCGATTTTTTTTATGAAGGCTTAGAGATGAGCCGTAAAAGAAAGTATGGCGTTTAATTTTTTTTTAAATCTATAAATAAATCAAAAGGATAATGCCCTTTTCATTACTTCCAATAAATCATTGTTGATTTTTAGACATGAGAAATTAAATACAGCATTCACACTACCTCTTATTCCTCTATTAGGAGATCTAGGACATTTTGCCTCAACCAATTCACCATCGACTCACTTCGTCATAAGAACATCTCTCCACCAGCCGCTTTACTAAACGCCTAACTTTGTCCCTTACCGTAAAACCTCTCATCTTAACCTTTATACTCATGCTACCCCTTACCCTAAAAAACTTAACCCCTAACCCTAGAAACCTTACCATAAGCCTGTATCCTAAGCCTGTACCCTAAACCCCTTACCCTAAAAACCTCAACTCGTTACCCTAATCGCCAACCCGAAAAATCTTAAACATTTACCCTAATCCCCTAGCCTAAAATCCTAACCCCTTACTTTAATCCTCTACATTAAAAATCTAATTGTTACCCTAAAATCCCTATCCTTAACCCCTTACCCAAAACGCTAAAGTGCCTTTAATTAACTTACCTTATTGGAGAAACAGCAGCGCAGCAGTGAAGGGTTCCTTGGTGGCAAAACGCCGACAGAGACTTGGTTGCAGCGAGATGGCCACGACCATACAGTATATCCCATTCCACTTTTTGGGACCTTTTCCTCCCTACTGATGTTCGATTGGATGGTTTTGTAGGAACCTATCAGAGCGGTCCCGATAATGTGTCCGTTTTTCTCTTTTGAAAAAAAGCCGTAGAATTATTTCTTTTTGCATTATAGGAAAATTAATAATCATCTACCAACATTTAAAAGTTAATATCTATTATTGGTAAAGATTCTATGATTATTATTTTGATGACCATGATAAGGTGGATAGTGATTTGAGGGTTTTTTTTCCAGGGTTTTTTATATGTCACTGTTGGGTATTCAGATTCTTCATTATTTGCAATTGATTTGGAAGGTTCTATCATTTCCCAATGTTTGACTGGCATAAGTCAAATGTGTGAGGCGTAAGTCAAATAATCTCTGAAAGAATGGTACAATCTATTATTAGTTCTATAATTGGAATTAGGTTTAAAATAAGAGGGGACATCATGATAGTTCACTCTTGAATTCCAATCTCTCACTTGATTTGACATGTACAGTAATCTATTTTGCCACTTTGAAATGTTTAGTTTTTAGTGGCCATTATGTTATATTCTTACGTTCTCATTTTAGATTTTAATTCAAGAACTAGTTTAAGTAACTCATCTAATTGTGTTAAAGTTAGAAAATATTCTTTTAATATAGTAATACAATAGTCTATTTTTTTTCGATATTTTTTCTCTCGTGTATCAGTTGTAAGGAGCACTGATTCAATATGCTGTACTACTAAGTAATACATTTTGTATTTTTTATACTGTACTGTGGGTTAGAGTTTTTAATAACCTTAATCATCTAGGATTCTATTACATTTCTTTTACTCTTCTAAGGTGGTCATATCCCAACATGTCCTGTCTTCTTTTTCTAGTAATTTGTTTAGCTGAGAGATGCCTTGAGAAATATCTTTGGAATTAGAAATAGGGAGAGCTGAGACACTACACATAGATTCTAGCAAAGTAATACTGTCATTTATAGTTTCCAAAATAATTAGAAATTGACTGATATTGGGATGAGACATTTTTACCAGTAGAGGGTAAAATTTAAATTATACAAGTTTAACTATAGCACATGTAATTTGATAGTGTGAAAAGGTACAGTAAGTGTGTAAAATAGTAAACTGTTTTAAAAGGGCTATATAGCAACAACAATATTCATAACGGATTAATAAAAAATAAAAACTTTAAAACTAAAGAACTGAAAAAATCAAGGTTGGTTTGAAAGTCAAGAATTGATGGGCTGTAAACCAGTCCCAAGAAAGTCCTCTCTTAGAGATTTATACAGCAGGAGCAAAAACATGGAGTGAAGGAATAGTCATACTTGACTGCAACTGGAATATTAAAAAGTTCCTCCGCACAAAAAATATAGTTAGTTGGTAAAGGTGAGATCAACTTCTTCTTGCAGCTTCCTTTTGTTAGGTTGTCACTCCAAACTTGTCACATGGGCAGTCCTCAGATGGAGGTCTAAGGCTGCCTCCCTGCTAGCGCTGAGCCCGCTGAGCGGGCGGCGCTTGTGGCGGTTACTTACATATATAGATATATGTAAGTCCCTGCGCGCTCGTGCGTGGGCACACACACTCACCCGCGCTCAGGTAAACAAAAAAATCTAACTTTCCAGCGCACTCAACTACCCGCAATGCCCCCCCCCCCCCATGCACGTGCGTAAATGCAGGACCCGGCGCTCCAGCTTGGAGCACTCTCCAAGCATGAGCGAGCTCAGTGCCAGCGGGGACTCAGCCTTAGAAAGAGAGTTCAGAGAAAAGGAGTGCACCAGAGATTAAAAGGCTATACATTCATTTAATAAAGGTAAACATGCATAATTTACATAACAAAATAAGATCAAGCTGTTCACAGAGTATTGTGGTGGTTTTTAAGTCAACAATTATCCTTAAAGTGATCACGGCATACCCTCTTCCAATTCCCTACTTTTCAGATTGCATTTGGCACAGAATACAATCTCCCGTGAAAATGGGCACAAAAGTACATAACCAATCCACTACGGCATGGGCCCATGGCAGGCCTGCACAACTCCAGTCTTCGAGGGCCGCAAACAGGCCAGGTTTTCAGGATAGTATGACTGAGCCACTAATTGAGCCAGCTGTGCTGAAGTAGGGATATCCTGAAAATCTGGGCTGTTTGCGGCCCTCGAGACTGGAGTTGTGCAGGCCTGGCCCATGGAGTGCCTGAACCAGTCTGGAGCACCCAAATGGTTAAAATACTATTTTTGATCTAGAAATCCCCAAATGTTACTGCAGGTTAGATGTCTATGACCCTTAACTGCAGATTAAACCATTATGATATTGCCAGAACTATAGTGATGGTGGAAGACACAAAATATTCCTATAATAGCTATACTGTACTACAAAAGTTGCAAGCACCCCTGGCAGCGAATGGGTTAACAGATTTTGAATAATGTATATATCTGTGGGTTTTGAAGACTGGTTCTCTGAACATTAATATGGTTAATTCAGTTCCGGAGAGAGGCCTGAAATGTTTAGTTGAGACCTCTCGGTACATATACAAAATCAATCAACACAACCACAGAAATAGCAGCTGCCCATATGAAAATAAATGTTACTGCATTCCCAAACCACAATTGAGGCTATCCTCAACTCTCACTAGTTTTCTGTTTATTACAAATGTTGCTGGCAAGTCCACCCCACTGAGGCAGAGCGGAAACAAGAATGTTTGGGGAGGAAAACCATAATTGATAGGACATTAGTCTGTGTTCCTGCTAAGATGTCTGATTGATCTCTTTGAAATAGATGAGATTACTTAGTGGATAGAAACAGTTAGAAACTGTCAGAGTTCAGGGGACAGGACCTAATATGATTCTTTCCCCTCATGCAGAGGTAAAAGGAAGGGTTCACAGTGTAGTGTAGGACCTGCATTAATTTGGTTTACCTTGGTGTTGGCATGCAGGCTTATGACGCTTTTGTTAAAGGGTTTAACTAAATAACCAAGTAATTATTATTATTGAAGTATTTAAACTTTATACTTTTTACCATATATGTTTTGTCAATTGGATGTAGCATTGGGCACCCCTGCTTTTTGTTGTATACATTTGCCACGCTCAGTAGCACTCTTTTTGACTTAAATATATATTTATGATGTGGTGGGTGTAGGAGTTGGAGCTACAGCTCAACGCCGTTATAGCGCGATCCGTGGTTTGAGCGTGGACCCCGAATTAAAAAAAAAAAAAAGTTTTTTTTTTTAACACACACTGCACACACTCACTGCACACACTCACTGCACACTGCATACATTCACAGCACACTGCATACACTCACAGCACACTGCATACACTCACAGCACACTGCACATACTCACAGCACACTGCACACTAAGAGTACACTGCATACACTCACAGCACACTGCACACACTCACAGCACACTGCACACACACACTCACAGCACACTGCACACACACACACTTACACACACACAGCACACTGCACAGCACACTGCATACACTCATAGCACACACTCACAGCACACTGCATACATTCACAGCACACTGCATATACACACAGCACACTGCACACACTCACAGCACACTGCACACACTCAGCATACACTAACAGAACACTGCACACACACACACTGACACACTGACACACACACACAGTCTCACATAGTCAAATACACACACAGTCAAATACACACACACACAGAGACACACTGTCTCTTTAAGGGAGCTTGCTCTCGCAAGACAGAAGCAGAAGCAGGAAGCAGAGACAGGGAGAAGAGCTGCCAGATGCCGGGTAAGTGCTGTGTGCTGTTGCCGCTGCCCCACCGGGTCTGGGAACGCTTGGAGAGTTCTCAGCTTTCTCCCTCTGGCAGACACGGTACCACCACGAGGACTGCGCTCTAACAGGGTTAAGCTGCAGTTGGGAATGTGTGTTAACAGAGTTCAGACGACAGCAGATGCTAAGGTAAATATTTGAGACTGTCTATTGCTTCTTCATATACCTGTCTTCATTTTATTTTATTAATACACCTGAGCAACACCATACGAACCATGGAGTGGGGATAGAGAGAGTGACATAGGGAGAGATAGGCTGAATAAAATGTTTATCCCTCTCTCCTTAAACACCAAAGACACTGCTTAACCTGTTAAACACATAGTTTTAGTTGAATATTGTTGCCCCAATAATTCCTATTTGAATACATCCCACCACACATTCAATAAGTTAATTACAATCTCTTTTTCTGCAGGTAATTTTGCAAGATATCCATCTGTGGCAGGACAGTCTGTAGGCACAGTCAGACAATAGTCGACACATGCAGTTTCAGGGTAAACCAAATGTTGAGTGGTTTTATTTCTCCACAACACAAATACATTAAACATTTGGGCACACTGTCCCTTTAAGGCAAAACAAAACTCATAAAAATAATGCCTACTCCCCATAGGGAGATCTTTCTAAACATTCCAGTCCCTATCTATCGGGTGGGCTGGCTTGTCCAGTTCCCAACCCCTAAACATATACTGTACCGGCCAGGTTTATTCTAAAGCTTGCCGGGATGAAACCGGGGCATTTTCTCTGATTTAAATGGAGTTTCCCCGCAGTTTCCCGCTTGGCGGCCGCTTCAAAAGATAAGCGCTAATGGCGCTTATCATTTAAAAGCGCACAAGGTGCGGGAAACCGGTCGAAAACGGCCGAAAAAAGCTGCGCGCCGTCCGCGGGTTTAAAAATCCCCGCGGTGGAGTGCATGCTGGGAGATTGGAGAGCATGGAGGCATAATCCTGTAGCTCTGTGCCCCTCTCCAACATAAATAAGCAAAACGGACGAATAACTACACCGATTTATACCAAAAAAGCACAAACGCTGCACAATAACCCCAGGATGTCAAAGAAACTGGCAAAAACCCCAGGAAAGCGGGGCTTACCAGCATATTTCGGCGAGAGCAGAGCCCGCAGAGCGGCCTCAGCAATGGCCCCCGCATTAAGAACAGGCTCTGAGTCAGAGGGAGAAGAGAACCCAGACAACCCAGACAACCAGGGGCTGCTGCCGGATATTGAGCGGCTCTTTCAAGATTTAAAAGACGTTCTGCAAGCAGAGATAAGAGCCCTGGCCAAGGAGGTAGGAGGTCTGGGGGCCCGGACACAGGAATTAGAGGTGCGGGTCGACGCAAACGCAAAAGCAATTCAGAAGGGCGCTAAAATCACGGCGGATCTCCAGTCCCAGATTAACGAAATACGGAACCGGCAAGAGGACGCCGAAAACAGGGACCGCCGCAATAATGTGCGCCTTCGCGGCATCCCTGAGGACATTGGGGACTGTGAGGAATTTGTAGGGCGCTGGATGGAGCATATCTGCCCGGAGTCCCCAAAAGAGAGGCTCGTGATGGACCGCTGCCATCGGGCATTGCGCGCTCGCCCCCAGCCCAATGAACTCCCTAGAGACGTTATAGTGCGTCTACATCATTACCGCACACGGGAGGAGATTCTACAAAAATCACGAAATACCCCCTTCATGGCGTTTGAGGGAGCTAAGATTGCGGTGTATCAGGATTTGTCACCCATCACACTGGCCAGACGGAGGGAGCTGTGGCCTGTTACCAGGGTGCTAAGGGAGAAAGCGGTCCGGTACCGGTGGACGTTCCCCTTCGGCCTCATGGTGATCCGTAACGGGAGACCCATACACCTCAAAGCACCAGAGGAGGGGAACAAGTTCCTACAGAAATTGGGACTCGGCACGGCACCCGGCGCTGGCAACGAGGAGCCTGAAGCCCCGGCGGTAAGCCCCGTGTGGAACACAGTCGGGAGCCCAGCCGGAGGGGGGGTCATCTAAGTTACTAGTTTATCGCAGTTAAAATAAACCCCCAAGTTTTACAAGTTTTAAATGGTTCTGGATTAAAGTTGCACCAGCCCCAGCGAATATGCTGACACACGTTCCATATGGCGGGACTCCCCACGACAGACGACCGGGGGGGGGGAAAAAATAGCCCCCGTAATCTCCCACACGGCGCTGAGCCCTACGGAAGGAAAAGGAGACTGAACAAAAATTTCTGCTTACCTCGTGGTCCAGTCATGGCGACCGAGGTTGCAATGGCGGCCCCCCAGCTTGCAACGCAGAACACGGAAGCGGAGAGCGCGGGAAGAGCTCACCAGGCGGGAAAAAGGACCAGGTAGGAGGAGCGGCTTCGGCTGTGTCTTCCTCGGGCGACCGCCTACTCCAAGATGGCGGAGGGAGCAAGACGTCACAGGAAGGGGCGTCCCCAAAGGCGGCCATCTTGAGTGGGGCGGAACAAGGGGGAACAAGGAAGGACGTGACGCACGGAAGTCGACGCGGTTCCGGCGGCGACGGCCATTCTGCACCGGAGGGAGGCAGCATAAGGCGCAAGAGGAGAAACGGAGGGACAAGCGCAGCCGGAGAGCAGAGGCCGAGCGGACAGCTGAACCAAGCCGCGGGGAAGAGCGGCATAGCAACAATTAGACAGAGGGAGGGGAGGAGGGAAGACAACAAGGGACAATAGGAGCCCCGGTAGCAGCTTAGTAAGGGGAGTTAGAGAGATAGGAGAAACCGGACGCTGAGTAGGTAGAGTAGATGGTATTGAGTGGTAGAAAGTGTGGGGAAGTGGCAAGCACGAGCGGATAGAGGGAGAGTACCGTAAGTGAGAGGCAGAGGGTAGAGCTAAGAACATAGGTGAAAGGAAAAGCAGGGGGAAGTGAACGCGGAAGGGGAGGAGTCGGAGTAGCAAGTGACGGGAGCAAGAAAGAAAAGTAAGTGAGAACAAGATGGGGATAGGCAAGTGTGCAGGGTGGTGGCAGGTTATAGGGCACGTGAAGGAGAAGGAGGTGAGGCGAGAAAAGAGGTGAGGGGAAAGGAAGCCTAATAGCGGCAGAGTACCTTGGGAGAGGTAAGAAGGAAAAAAGAGGTGAGAGGGGGAGCTAGAAGACAATGGGGAGCTCAAGGAAGTCAGCTGCAGAGGAGCAGAGTATGTAGGAGGAAGGAGGCACGACATATGCTGGAGCAGACTGGCATAAAAAAGATATAAAAAAAGGGGAGGGAACTAGCGGGGGAGAAATTAGCCAAGTGGAGACAGGAAGTCCTCATAGGTAGAGAGAGAATGTGAGAGAGAATGTGGAAGGTCACATAGTGGGCAGCACAAGAGGTTGGGGGGGAGATGCAACACGGGGTTATTAGTGAAAGTTATAAGCGTAGTTGTTCGTTCATTTAGAGATAACGGGAAACAAACGGGGAGGGGCGGGGGGGTAGAGGCCTGCCCTGATCTCCGCATGTGCTCCGAGTCGGGACTGGCTGGGTTTAGGCTAGTGGATTCCGACAAAGTCCCCTGGTTGGGTTGGGCGACGGGGGAGGGGGAGGGACGCCAAGAGGGAGTGTGGGAACCCCCCCCCCGTCGGTTACCCAGGGGCGAGGATCACGGGCCTGCGGCACGGGTGCCAATGCCACGTGACCCATGTTCTGATATCTGTTTTTTCTTTGTTATTTGTCTATATGTTCCCCTCCCTACCCCCCTTTTGTGTCAGCCCTCCCTGGATGTCAATCCCAGAAACAAAGGCTTGGTGCACGGAGAGAGAGAAGCGGGAGACTGATCGGCGAAAAAGACATCAGGAGACAGGATACCTACCGGTCCAACATCGGCGGTTACGGAGATGGTTCACGATATACTGTTCAGATGAGTAATGAGATTATTATGGTTTCACATAATGTGAAGGGGTTCAACAGTCCCGTTAAGCGGAGAATTGCCTTTAGGGAATATACCCGTCGGAAGGCCGACATTATTTTCCTACAGGAAACTCATTTTTCCCGGGTAAACCACCCGAAATTTCGGATAGCAGCAATTAGAACCCAGCAAGGTGATCTTACCTCTGATCCGAAACAAATAGTGGAAACATTCCGGAAATACTATGCTACACTGTATGATGGAGATAAGGTCACCCATAACCAAAAAACATCGGCTGCCCTCAAGAGGTTTCTGTCTGAGGCACAGCTTCCGACCCTGGGCAGGGTTGAGAAGGAGGCCCTGCAGGGTGATTTCACCCTGGAAGAGATCACAGAGGTAATTAAGTCCCTCAAACCAGCCAAGGCCCCAGGCCCTGATGGATACTCAAATTTATACTATAAAAATTTTTGTAAGACCCTAGCCCCTCATCTTCTGAAGTTATTTAACGGGATCCTAGAGGGAGAGCCCTTCCCGACCCAGATGCTCCAGGCGTCTATCTCGGTGATCCACAAGCCTGGTAAGGACCCGGCAGACTACAAGAGCTACCCTCCAATCTCCCTGATTAATTCGGACATAAAAATCTTCTCCAAACTATTAGCAAACAGGGTGGGTAGTGTCCTTCCGGGCCTGATACACCCGGATCAAGTAGGCTTTATTGCAGGTAGACAGGCGGCAGATAACACCAGGCGGATAATTGATCTGATAGATTTGGCAAGACAAAAACACATTCCGTCCATGGTGTTGAGTCTGGATGCCGAGAAGGCATTCGACCGTATCGATTGGTCCTACCTCCGAGAGACGCTGGGGGTGTTTGGGTTTGGGGGCCGCCTTCTTGAAGCAATAATGGCCTTATACGCAGGCCCCACAGCGAAAGTGCGGCATCAGGGCTTCCCTTCCGAGCTATTTAACATTCGAAGTGGAACTCGCCAGGGTTGCCCGCTGTCCCCTTTACTTTTTGCCCTTTGTATCGAACCCCTCGCAGCCCACATTAGATTAAGCCCTAATATATCAGGAATCCAACTGGGGGGACAGCATCACAAAGCTGCGCTATATGCAGACGACGTGATCCTGACCATCTCTAAACCGCTGACAACCCTGCCCAATGTCTTTGAGATCTTGGGCGCCTTTGGCAGGATTTCAGGGTTCAAGATTAACCAGGCCAAGTCTGAGGCGCTCAACATCAATCTACCTAAACCAATCGAAAAATTATTAGAATTAAATTTCAATTTTAAGTGGCAATCCTCCGCTATCAAATATTTAGGGGTATACATCACTAGGGATTATAATACTTTATATAAGGCAAATTTCCCCAAGATGATGAAGAAGCTCAAGGAAGATCTCAGGGTATGGGCGGGGTACGGGATATCATGGTTCGGCAGAATTCATAGTGTAAAGATGAATTTAGTGCCCAAAATGTTATATCTGTTTCAGACCCTACCAATACCTTTAATTAAATCTGAGATCCAAGCCCTTCAAGCTCACATCATCCAATTTATTTGGAACAAAAAACGCCCACGAATTGCTAAAAGCCTACTGACAAAACCAGTAGTAAAATGAGGACTTTCGGTACCTTGCTTGATGGCGTATTATAAAGCGGCACAATTAGGCCAAATCATTCAATGGCACACGGACCCCACAAACAGAAGATGGACAGAGCTAGAAGGGGAATGTTGTGCCCCAGTGGCACTTCAAGATTTGATCTGGCTACCAAAACAATGCAAGAAAGGCATTGGAACGCCGCTCTGCGCAGTGGTGAACTCCTTAGCGGTCTGGGAGACATCTAAATTTAAAGCTAACTTAACCACCCCCCACACATTAATGTCCCCCCTATGGGGCAATCCGGACTTTGCTCCGGGGCTGTCGAGTGATAAATTTGTAAAGTGGACGCAGGCAGGGTACAACCGATTAAAGGACCTGGGGGGTAAGGGATTTATCAAGACGTTCGATTGGTTTAAAGAGGCATCAAATTTCCCAAATTCAGAATTATTTAGATTCCTCCAGGTCAGGGCATTTTATAACAAATTTCCTGTTCGTCCTGCACGAACTAATTTTGAACAGCTGTGCTCCAGACCAACGGACACACGGGGACTGACATCTCGGATGTACAGGGAGGTAGTCTGTCCGGCTGGTAAGGACTCCCCCCGCCTACGATACATGCGACAGTGGGAGACAGAGCTAGGGGAGACTTTAGAGGACGACGACTGGAAATACATATTGCAAACTGCAGCGAAAAGTTCAATATGTGTCACATTAAGGGAGAACGCATATAAAGTCCTCATGCGGTGGTACCACACCCCAGTCAAATTATCTAAATTTGTCAAAGGTTATTCGCCGCTCTGCCCTAAACAGTGCGGAGAATTAGCTGACCTTAAACACATGCTGTGGTCTTGCCCAAGGGTGGTCCCGATTTGGGAAACAATTCGAAACTGGCTGGAAGGGATGCTCGACTTAGAGATCCCCCTGGACCCGTGGCTGTTCCTTGTGGGCAGGCGGCCCCAGGGCATGTCTAGAACAACACATAAACTGGTCATGCATTTTGCGACCGCCACCCGATGCGAGATCGCAGCACTGTGGAAGCAGAGTGAGATCCCAATTATCCCCAAAATCAGGAACCGAATTTGGCACGTCTGCCAGATGGAGCAGTTGACGAGTTGGGTCAACGACTCTGGCGCTAAATTTCTAAAAGTCTGGGGCCCATGGCTGGAACAAACCAACATCCCAGGGGTGGACGCCGCCTCAATCTTGCACTAATAGTATGAAAAATGCGTTCTCCTTGGATGGGACAGACGGGACACAGACGTAGGGCGACGTTATTTAGGGCCACCCACACACTACAATGAGCAACAGGCCTATTAAAGTGAATCTACAGCTACTTGTGGTCGCTTCAACCCCTCTCCAGAACATCGCAAGAACGCCCCCCCCCTCTTCCCCCTCCACCATACGTCTCCTCCCCAGTCCTGTAAGTCAAGTACGTCTTGTCTTAAATCCCTAATTGGGGTTCGTTTGGTGCTGTCAGTGTCGACAGCTGTTTTCTCATAAAAATGTGGTTTGACCATAATGTACGCCCATGGGCGGTGCGTGTCTGTAGATCGGATTTCCACAAATAAAAATGAAAGTTGAAAAAAAAAAAATCCCCGCGGTGGCTCCCGGCTTAGAATAACGCTGGCCGCCACTGTACCACAATAGTTGTGTAACAATATTAAAGTCCTTACTGTATCTTTGTTTGGGAATCTCTGTCCCTAGAGAGAGTTCAGGAAATCCATCTGGATAGGAGCTTGCACAGGACAGCTCTGTAGTCTGAGTCAGCCACATACTACCAGCAGTAGCCCCTTTATCAAGCTGGTTGTCAGCTGTCTCAGCTAACTTCCTGATTGCCAAAGTATTCTTACTGGGTTAACCTTTTGAGTGCTGGATTAAGGACTGAGATGTATGTTTCCCAGGCATAATTATCAGTAACTGACTTCACCATGTCACATACCTCCCCTGTCTGTGTGTGACTAGGGCACCACACCGTTGAAGCCCAACTCTCCACTCCTTCTCATGACAAAAAATCAGCATTTCCATGCTCCTTCCCAGGCCTGCACTGGATATCAAAAGAGAAGGGCTGGAGGGCCATATACCACCGGGTCAACCTTGAGTTTGTGTCCTTCATGTTATTTAACCATTTCAAGGGTGCGTGGTTAGTGACCAGGGTGAAGTGCACCCCCACGACATAATGCCTCTAATCCTCAATTGCCCTTTTTACGGCGAGGCACTCCTTCTCAATGACAGAATACCTCACTTCCTTTGGGAACAGCTTCCGGCTGATGAACAATATGGGGTGTTCAACATCTTCAAATTGTTGGGACAGAACTGCTCCCAGTCCTACCTTGGAGGCATCCGTCTGAATTATGAAGGGTTCCTCAAAATTTGGGCTCCGAAGAGCGGGGCCCTCTGACAGGCACTTCTTTAATGTATCAAAGGCGCTTTGGCACTCCCAAGATCACCTAACTTGGGTGGGAGCACTCTTTTTTGTTAAATCTGTTAGAGGTGCTGTAATCTCTGAAAATTTTGGTATAAACCGCCTGTAGTACCCTGCTAACCCCAAAATGGCACAGACCTGCATCTTTCTCTGTGGTGTTGGGACTTTCTTTATGGCGGCCACCTTGCTGGCGAGTGGCCTTACTATCACTCCCCCCATGGCATAGCCCAAATATTTGGATGTGACTTTTCCCAGGGCACATTTTTGGAGATTTGCAGTGAGCCCTGCTTCTCTTAAGGACCTTATAACTGCCCTTAACATTTTTATATGGGACTGCCAGTGTCTAATATAGATGACAATGTCGTCCAAGTAGGCGGCGGCATATGCCATATGGGGTCGTAACACCTTGTCCATTAATCTTTGGAACGTTGCTGGAGCCCCATGTAACCCAAACGGCACAGTGATGAATTGGTATAAATCGAGAGCGGTGGTGAAGGCTGTTTTGCAAATGGATTCGTCCTATAAAGGTATCTGCAAATATCCTTTTGTGAGGTCTAGGGTGGAGATATACTCTGCTTTACCAAGAGAGTCAAGCAATTCATCTACCCTTGACATTGGGTATGCATCGAATCCGGATACAGCATTTACCTTTCGGAGGTCCACGCAAAACCTCACCTTCCCATCTGGTTTAAAGACCAACACCATAGGGCTACACCATTTGCTGTGGGACTCCTTGATCACGTCCAATTCACTGTTATCATTGACCTGTACCACCATCTAATATTGTCTACCCAGGGCTGGGTCTTCCCTGTGCCTCTGATAGAAGTCAGGAAGAGCCAGGTCTTGCAAAATTCCCATATCTGTCTGTTCCCCATCCTGGTCATTTCCCACAATGAATTGCAGTATGTTGGGCTGACTAAGGTTTTTCACGGGAGACCAGGTATTTACACCTTTTTACCGGGATCATTCCCTGAGCAAAACAAGATAGTTAAACAAATTGTCATTTATTCCATAGAAACAGACGTACAGACAGTGGATTACAAAATACAAAAGAATACACACTTACTGAGGGTCTGGGCTACAAAACTGGACTTACCTAGGTGAATGTCACGCCTGTATGCCCGCAGATCAAGCAAGACCCCAGTACTGAGGTGGGAACGGTATGATACCACACACCCACAGCAGTGGGAGCAAGCCCGGAGTGTGGTATAGCGTTGCTGGGCCTGTTGGAAGAGTTGTTAGTGTATACTTGCAACGCTTGGGGTATGTCCATAAGAATAGTCGTGTCCGTTTGCCAATGTCCAGGGATCCAGAGGGTAGAGTCATCAGAGGGCAAGCCAAGTCCTAGGAAGCCAGAGGTCAGCGGAGTCGTATGCGGAGCAGGGTTTAAAGGGGTACCAGAGAGCAGAGTAGTCCAGGGTAAGCAGAGGTCAAAGTCAGGGAAATCCAAAATTACACAGGAGCAGGTAATCACAGGAGCACAGAGGGAGCACAGCATAGGTCAGGTACACACAGGGAAACAGGAACTATGCAGAGCGAGGAAGAGGTGGACAGACAGGGATTATAAAGGAAGGTGCACCAATGACAGAGTGGGGAGGAGTAGAGAGAGAAGTGGGAGAAGCTAGAGATAGGTCAGGGAGAGAAGAGGAGGAGACAGAAGGGGCAGTCAGGGGAGTAGCCTGTACAGCTAGGGAGGCGGAGACAGGTGGAACCTGATAAGAAGAGTCTGTGCACGCGCCCCCTGTAAGCTGGGGATGCGTGCGCACAGGCTACAACACAGGCGCGGCCCACACGGAGCAGGTGAAGACCGCAGAAGGGGGACAGAGCCAAGAGGAAGGGAATGCGCGCAAGGCCTGTGACCACGCGATGGCCAGCAAAGGCAGAGAGGAGCATGTACGTGCATCCTCCTTGGGCTGAGGGAGTGCACGCACCGGACGCGTTACCAGTCGCACGGTGCGCCGTGCCGCGGGCACCACGTGAGGAGGAGGCAATGGGACGGATGCCACCACAGGGAAGGTAAAGGAGCTACCGTGGGGGAGAGGGAGCAGGGAGGATCAAAGCAGGGGCTAAGGGAGCGCATGGGTATGCGATACCTGCGGGGGACGCGTTGCGGCAAGGGGAGTGAGGTAGAAGGTGAAGGAGAGGAGTGGGAAGGAGTGGAAAGGGTAAAAGGAGATGGGAGAGAGGGACAAGGAGAGGAAGGAATCTCCTGAGTTGTCACAGTGAAATAGCACATAAAATAAAGTCTTTAGGTTGACAGGGACTTGTCCCGAAAGGTCCTGGAACGCAAATCGGCATGAAGTTTCTGACGCCACCACTGTATCTGCTCCGGAGATGCCGAAATCCCTTGACCGGGAGATAGTACCAAATGCCCTGGTACTCTTTTCAGCTTGCAATCCCAGCCACGACCGATATGTTGTAGTCTCAGAATTTGGCCACGAAAAATGAGACTTAGAAAATTTCTCGCCTTGAAATTTCTGAAGCCGGCACACATCTAATTCTCCCAGAGCCTCTTTTGGTGATTTTGAAATTGCCGCTGCTGTCTTGGCGCTTTGAATCTCTCGTCCGGATTGGCTGAGGGTTTCTTAAAGTATTTTAGAGTTCATTCATGAAATACTACAGCCATTCCGAGCATGGGAAGAATCTTACAAGCCTATCAGAGCGCTGCCAGTTCTTCGTGAAAAAAAAGGATGGCTCCTAAGACCCTGTATCGACTTTCGTGGGCTTAACAAGATTACGGTAAAAACACGTTACCCCCTCCTTTTGATTTCAGAACTCTTCGACCGTCTACAAGGTGCCTCTATATTCTCCAAACTCGATTTTAGAGGAGCCTACAATCTTATTCGTATACGAGACGGGGACAAATGGAAAACCATGTTTAACACGCGTTCGGGACATTATGAGTATTTGGTGATGCCGTTCGGCCTAAGCAATACCCCTGCTGTTTTCCAAGAGTTCATGAACGATATTTTCTGGGACATTTTGGGTACGTTCGTCATCGTATAGTTGGACGACATCCTCATTTTCTCCAAAAGCTTGGAGGATCAAATTCGCCATACCAAGTTGGTACTCTTTCGGCTTCGTGCTAATCAACTTTACGCGAAAATGGAGAAATGTCTGTTCCATCAATCTTCCACAGCCTTCTTAGGCTATATAATCTCTGACAAAGGCTTCACCATGGATCCTGAGAAATTGAAGTCTGTACTCGACTGGCCGCTGCCGAATTCCCTCAAATCCGTGCAGCGCTTCCTTGGCTTCGCCAATTACTACCGTAAATTCATCCGTAATTTCTCCACTATTGCTCTACCTATCACTGCCCTGACCAAGAAAGGTGCTGATCTGACTGGTTGGTCCCCTGAGGCCATTGAAGCCTTCGACTTCCTCAAGAGAGCCTTCATGTCTGCCCCCATCCTTCGGCATTCGGATACTTCTCTCCTTTTTACTCTAGAAGTAGACGCCTCAGATGTAGGAGCCAGCGCAGTGCTTTCTCAGAGATCTTCCCCACAGGAAAAACTCTATCCCTGTGGATTCTTTTCCAGGAAGTTCTCTTCGGCCGAGAGAAATTATGATGTCGGGAATCGTGAGCTTCTGGCCATCAAAATGGCCCTCCAAGAATGGAGACATCTCCTTGAGAGTACCAAGGAGCTAGTAGCCATCCTCACCGATCACATAAACTTATTGTACATTGAGGGGGCTCGTCGGTTGGCATCCCGACAAGCTTGTTGGGCTTTGTTCTTTTCTCGGTTCAATTACACAATTTCTTATATTCCTGACATCAAGAATATCAAGGCTGACGCCTTGTCTCGTCAGTTCTCCACGGAGAATGAATCTAATGAATCGCCGGAGACGATTCTTCCTGCTAAGTGTATTATTTCTGCCAACAATTTTGATGTCTTGGATAAAATCAATAAAGAATAGGCTCATATTCCTAGGAAATTTAAGGTACCAGAAGGACGGTTGTTCGCTGCCCCATGTTTTCGCCACAAAATTCTTCTGTGGGGGCATTCGTCTAGATCTGCTGGTCACCCAGGCTTCAAGAGGCGGTAGATCTTATCAAACTGACCTTTTGGTGGCCTAAGATGAACAGGAACATTTTTGACTTCACCAGAGCTTGTCCAGAGCAAATCCGCCCGACACAAACCTTCTGCTATTCTCATGCCTCTTCCTATTCCGGAGCAACCTTGGTAACACATCTCCATGGACTTTATTGTTGAACTTCCCAATTCTAAGGGATGAATACGATCCTTGTCGTAGTAGACAGGTTTTCCAAGCATACACACTTTATACAGCACCCTTCAAGGGTCTCCCCAATTCAGCCACCTTGGCCGACGTTTTTTCTAAGGAAATTTTCAGATTACATGGTGTTCCTATTTCGATTGTTTCGGACAGAGGTACTTATTTCATTTTTAAGTTTTGGCGAGCTTTTTCTCAGAGACTTGGCATTTTCCCTTCTATTTTCCTCGGGTTATTACCCACAAACCAACGGGCAGATGGAGAGAAAGAATCAGATGCTGGAACAGTATCTCAGATGCTTCGTGTCTGAATCGCAGGACAATTGAGTGGACCTGTTACCCTGGGCTGAGTTTGCCATTAACTCATTAAAAAACGAATCCACGCAAGAGTCGCCTTTTTTCATTAACTATGGATTCCATCCCAGCAGTCTTCCTCTCTCCTCCCTCCCCTCTGGTGTTCCCGCAGCAGATTCTCACATTTCCATTCTCCAAAATTTTGGGAAAAGATCTTAAAAGCTTTGCATGGTTCCGTTCAAAGACAGACAACACAAGCTGATCAGCGACGTCAAGTGGGTCCAGTATTCAAACCTGGAGACAGTGTTTGGGTATCTTCCAAGAATATCAAGCTCAAGACTCCTTCCCAGAAACTGGCGCCGAGATTCTTGGGTCCTTTCAAGGTTGTCAAGAGGATCAACCCAGTCGCATACCGACTTGCACTTCCCCCTACTATGAAGATCCCCTCTGTTTTCCATGTGTCGCTTTTTAAACCCCTGATCCAAAATGCCCATTTTCCAGACCGCCCTCAGAGACTTAACCCGGTTGTCATACAAGGACAACAAGAATTCGATGTCCAGTCCATACTTGATTCTCGTTGGTCCAGGGGCAGACTCCAGTTTCTCGGGGGATACTGGGGTTCCCAGCATGTCCCCGTTACCCCAGGTCCCACAGTGGCTAGCTGTTCCGCTCCCCTACGTCCCCAATCTCTATCTCCCTCCCTTAGCTTTTCCTCCACAGCACGGTCCACATGCCCAGGCTCACAGTCTGCGCACGCGCACGGTCCCCTCACCAACCGTACGTGCTTCCGATCGCGGGTTCCCTATCGAGGTACACGTGCCCCTCGACGTGCCTCCGTCATCCCTGCCCTTTCCCTACCTGGTTCCTCCGCTCCTCCTTCCCCTCTGTCTCCTATGCCGAGCGCCTCCTCCGCTGTACTTCCCCCACGCTCTAGTGCACGCACGGTGCACGAGCATAAAGGGGTTACAGAAGGCACGCGCACCCACTCTAGTTACCTGCCTCCCCCACGCTCTAGCTCCGCCCCCTGTCGGTTACAGGCAATAATGCTTGCTTACCTTCCTGTCTCCTCCCCTGCTCTCACTGACCTATCCCTGCAAATACCCACTCAAACCTATGCTCCTCCCTTCATCCCTATTGGCCCTCCTTCCCATATAACCCCACTCTGTACTCTCAGTCCTTGCTCTGCATAGCTTTCCTTTAGCTCCTGTGTGTGCAGTGTCTATGCCTAGCTCCCTTGTTTGTTTCAGCCCTGGTTCCTGTCCCTGACCCTGTTTGGATTCCTTTGGCTTGAACTTGAACTCTGCTTTGGACTTGACTATGCTGCCTTCTCCTGTCATTGAACCCTGACTTTTGGATATCACTACGCTGCTCTCTCCAATCCCTGAACTCTGGCACTTGGACATTACACTCCGACCTCTGGCACCCCAGACTCAGCAAGTATTACGTTAACCCTTACTCACCAGGCCCGGCAACACTATTACCACACTCCGGGCATGCCCTCACTGCTGTGGGTGTGTGTTATACCCTTACCCTCCTCAGTACAGGGGACTGGCCAGATCTGCGTGCATACAGGAATTACACTCCTATTGTACACACAGAATATGTTATCTCATTATAATCTGTGCATCATGTAACTCCTCCATTACTCATGTGGATACTCCACAAATTAGAAGCCGTCCCACCTAAGCAAACCTAAGGCAATATTGCTTGAAAAGTTGATGTCAAGAGACGTAACGTGGAAATTAGTCTATGTTGGTAAATTCTGCTCTAAATTGCCATGATATCAAACCCCTTATCTAAAGTGCATCCATGTATGAAAATTGCACAGCGGCTGATCTCCTAGGCAGTGAAAATGTTATGAGAAGCCACTTGTATTTGTATGTTTCACTCCTCCCTGCTCTTCTATGATGTACTCTGCACAGAATTAATTCTTCCCTTTATCAATAGGATCAATAAGAGTTAATTGATGAAGTAAGGGATGCAAGATGAACTAATTACAGATGTAATCTTCTAGTGGTGAAGGACATATATGTCCTCATAGCCTCCATCTGGCATGCAGATCAATACAATGTAAGCCTGCTGCTGTATAATGATTGTGATCTAATGGGTGGCATTTTGCGTTGATACATGCTGTGAATCTAATCCGTGACACAGAGACTGTGAGTGGAGGTGGGAGGGGAGCTACATCAGCTATCGTTCCTTAAATAAAAGGGTGTAGTGATGGACCTCTATTTAATACAGCTTTACTCTGCTAGATTATCTATCTGTCTTTATTACGTTTGCTTTCATGTGTTGTGTCTTTGTTGAGATCTGCACTGTACTATACTTCTTTATCTCTGTCAGTACTGTATGGGTTTATGTGTTTACTTATCTATTTATCTATTTTTATATCTCCTCCTCTGTCTTCTGTATATGTTTGTGTGTGTCTGTACCTACATACAGAAATTTGGGTATATATCTACTGTACACTGGCGACACACTTTATTCGAGCTTGGCTAGTCCCACGAATTCGGGTATACCCGGGTGTATTGAGGTTTGTGACTGTTTTCTGCCCGAGTGCATTGAGTTATTTTCCAAGCAGGGATTGAAGCATTTTATTCCCGCTGGCTACAATACTGCACAGTATATATATATATACTGCATTACAATTCATGAATTTATGCCATCTGGTAGACACGCGAAGCATTGCAGCCTATTAAATCCTAATCATTATCATTTAACAGATCAGCCGCCAATCAGCCAGGCATGAACCCAGGCTGGGAAGGCAAATGCAACGGGGCTTGTCAGAGGTGAGGAGTGGCGCATTCCAGGTATCTGCCAGGTACATACCGGGTATTTGCTCGAATAAAGTGTGTCGGTGCAGTACCTTCTCTTTCCTGTGCATCTGTCATTCTCTCTATGGTCTTTGTATTATTTAATCTGAGTTATTTACCTCTTTCTCTGTATCCCAAAGTAACTTCATATGCATAAATACTGTATTAACTATACATAGAGAATACTCCCTATGGCATTAGCGGCAATGCTATATAAAATTTCAGATATTTTACAATACTTGCTCAATATATCAGTTTCTCATTGAAATAAGAGTGACAAATATAGCACCCAACGAAAACAATCAGAATTAGTTTACTTAAAGCAGTCCAAGCTGCTTTTCCCCCCTTTTTAAAAATATGTACATCAATAGAATTCACACAATGATAAGTAATTAGCTGTTGCCGATTAATCCATTCTCCTGGGATCGATCGGCAAAGATTCGACTCAGGGGTTTACTAAATGGCTGTCAGTGAAGCAGAAGAGGATCAAAGATTCAAAATTCTGTGGGGAAGATCATATGACCAGGTGGTCACTAAATACAATTGAGTGTGTGCACTGCAAGAGAGAGGGCAGGGCTCAAACAGGGGTGTGCCAGAGCCTGTTTCAGAAGAGGAAGGGGTTGTTACTGTAAATGGTTGTTATAGAAAAAAAAAACGCTTGTTACATTTTAATACATTAAAAAGGTAAATTACAGTTGTTTAAAAAATGCTACAATTATTTTCTAATAGTACAGAACTGATTTATTTAAAAAAAAAACACATGCAGGATATTGCTTGGTCAGCAGCTTTAAGTTATGTGTGTTAAACAAATTATTTTTATGTTTTGTCACAATATATCCCAACATTCTGTATCATGACACCGATGGAATGATGTTAGTCCCTTCTGCATATGTGTACTGTATGTATGTATGTATGTATATATATATTTTATTTTCCCTATATTTGAGTATCTATTTGAGTTGCTATCTATTGCTATATAGTTGCTACAGTATCTATTGCTATATTTTTGCATCAATCATATTATCTATTATGTATCTTTGTATTTATTAATGATATCTAGGCTATGCTGAAAAAGCTGTGTAATACAGCAGGCATATGCCTATAGGGGTCTGTGTTAAAATGGACAAGCAAAAAGTGACACACTGTGAGTGCTCATTTGCATGTCTTTACCCAGAATCCCTGGCTGCAGTGGAAGCATTGTATGTTAAGAGATAATGGGGAGAAGAAGTGTTGCAAACTTAGACATCTGTGCACAGAACTGGTATCTTTATTTGTTGTACACTGTGCGGTGGAGGTTTTTTTTATTCACTATAAATTATTTTGTGTCTGGTTGTAGAAACTAACAGCTTCACATTGCAAAGCCAGTAACTAAACGCACACTGATAAGACCCAAAAGGTTGAAACAGCATTGGTTCTCTGCATTTTGGCTAAATTTAAGTACTGCTGCGGCAGCTTTTATTCTAACAAATCGCTGGGTTTGCCCTGGATTTTTCCTGGAATGCGACGCTCTTCACCTGGTGCATGCCGTATTTATTTTGCGTTCCCAGCCACGGGTCATGCGCGGCTGACGCGCGGTTGATGCGTTTATTGAGAATGGTTCGGATTTAATAGGTTGCAATTCTTCGTGTGTCCGCCAGATGGCAGATATTCATGAATTGTAATGCGCATGCGCTTCAGGTGTTTCGTTTAAAAAAGATACCACAGTGTGCTATTGTAACTTGGCCTTGAGACTGAAGGAAGAGGTTGCAAAAATGTATCAATTTAGGCATTTCATATTTAAGAAAGGCAAAGACCAGTTTCGGTTACAGTATTCTCCAGAGACCCACCCGCCATGAGTGTTCAAGTGCAGCCCGCATTCCACAAACCCGACAGAAGTTACGCGTATTTGATATGTGCCGCGATTAATGCAACAGAGGATAAGATGGCAACAGTTGTTCAAATTTATCAGTATTTTATCGAAAACTATGACTTTTACAAATTTTCGCCAACTCCTCATACGTGGAAGCGTGCAATAAAAAAAGGTTATGTAGCGATCCCTGTTTTTATCGTATTGAGCCACAATTTGTTGGAGGGTGTTGGTGTGTATCACCGGCTTTTTCCTGTATCTATGATCATGATGACGGCAAAAGGCGAAGGGTCGTGTTAAAACCAACTAACAAACGACAGTCGCTGCCAAGCAATGCACCAGCACCGGCTTCCAATGACGGTCCCGCCGTCAGTGACAACCCTGAGCCTGAGCCGGATTTCGCGAGCAGTTTCGATCAAGCTTGCATGTACTTAAGCAATTTCCAGCCTCATCAGCTGACTGCAGGTGGACTAGTCAAGCTGCAAACTATCGACGTGGATGATCAAGAATGCTGGACTGGCAGTGGACCGGCGCCGGCGCCAGCTGAATGGGAAATTCTATGGTGAGTATTGTTGCCGTATTATTTTCTGTGTTTTTTTTATTTTGACAATACAGTATCAATATCGGTGCGATTCAAAAGTCAAGCTATTCTACTGTAAGCAATATCATTGGCTGAGCGGCTTCTACAGTACTGCAGATACTGAACAATTGGTGGAACGCTAGGCGCATGCGCATTTGAGCCTTCTTGAAACGCATATGCGTGTCATCGCATCGACGGTAGGCACATGCGCATGTGAACAGGAGACGCCCCCCGAGAAAATTATTGCTGGGACTGGCTGGGAACTTCTTTAGGGGACTGACCATTACAGTAAAACTTTTCTTTTTGTTTTTCCTCAGAAAAGAAAACGGCTAATGGAGGGATTTCGATGGATAATATCGCTTTGTGTAACAATGCCTGCATATTGCTGAATCGGATTTAAAAACCCACGTACCGGAGTCTACAGTTTAGTTGCCGTTGTTATTGATTAGGATAGAATACTGTACCTGAAACAGTATGCTGATGTTTTCCCGGCCGTACAGTATACTGTAAAATACTTTTTTTATATACAGTACAGTATACTGTGTAATAAACCCCAAAAAATAAAAACTATGCATTTATTCTACATGTATCACATACATTATGTGTCTTCTACAGTATACAGTGCCAGTACATACAGTACAGTAGAGTTTGTGAATCCTATTTTTTTAAATACTCTTATACTGAGCATGCATACAGTATACAGTGCAGTATGCCTCGACATTCTAGAAACACTGTATTTTGTTACTGTAGCAAAGGAGCAAATGGAACAATGTAAGACAAATCAACATGTTCTTTTATTGGTGGAGTAAGTACAAAAACATTTATTTACAAATACTGTACAATGTAGAAACATTTTAAATGCACAGCAATTCAAAACATCAACAGGTGTATGGTTTACTGCTACATGTGTGGTTTACAATCACATGTTTTAAAAACAAATTCTTTATTCATAAAATAAGCAAAACGCAACTTCTCCTTTATTAAAGAACGACAAGTCAAAACATATACTGTACAGTGGGATGGTGTGAAAAACAGTCTGCACCAGTACAGTCCTCGAGGGCAGCATACAGGGCAGGTTTTCAGGACAACCTTGAAAACCATGCCTGTTTGCGGCCCCCAGGAACTGGAATTGTGCATGTCCTGTGTGTGTGGACAGCATGTTAAAATATTTCTGTATAAATACAAGTAAAAAAACACACAACAATATTTCCTTTATTTAAGTACAGCAGGTCAAATCATGTACAGTACAATACAGTTCAGCACAACTGTATGGTCTTACAGAAAGTCCTCCGCATTGTCCGTCCATGGCCGATTCCTTGCATGTCGCAAAACGCCATTAATGCAGTCTCGAACACCTTTCATTACAGGATTTGTAATTGGATAAAAGCGCCGCATTTCATCCTGAATGTTCCGTCTTAAATTCACAGGAAGCGCCGTTTTAACGCGATTTCCTTCGTAGTTCACTTTGAAGGCCCAGTCGCAGTACAACGAGTAGAGAACATGGTGCTTAAAAAGTAACAAGGCATACTTGTGGGGTGCACCAGCACTCTTCACCCTATACTTCTCCCTGAGCACCAATGGCAGATCGCACAGGGTGATGTCGGGCACCGTATCGATGCGAGCGAATGTAGGTCTTTTGGAAGTGGGTGGGCTTGAGGTGACGGGCGATGGTAGGTTGTCTGGGAGGAAGCTTTCCTCCGGTCTTGGTTGCCGTGCTGTCTCCTGGCGTGGTCTTGACGGGGTTGTCATGTCCGCCTCAACGGCATACATGTACACTACATCTTCTGGTGGAGGGGGTGCGCTTGGTGATGGAAGGGGGTTGAAGGTCCCATTCATCACATCCATGTCACCCCCCTGCTCCAGCGTCGAGGAAACAGGGGCATTAACACCAAGCAAATAATGTATGCCCGCTATGTAAGCCTCTATCTTCTCCATCCGTTGATCCATCCGTTGATCCATATGTATCATCCGTTGTTCCATTTGTAGCATCCGTTGCTCCACATTGAGCATTGTCTCCAGAAGCAGATCTATCTTTGATAGCACAATAGAATTCCCGGGGAGATCCACAGTTATCCCATTCAGCATCCGGTCTAACGAGCTGCTTCTTGTGCATGGCGTGTGAACATCTGGGCGGATGGGTGCAACAGAGGATGAGATGGGGTTTCCATGGAGAGAAGCGGCAGCGACATCGAATAAGAGTGGAGGAGGTGACCTGTGGATATCCGGTAGAGGAGAAGCGGCAGCGTCGTCGAAGAGGGATGGAGAAAGTGATCTTTGGATTTCCGAGCGAGAAGCAGAGTCGTCTAAGAGCAAAGGAGAAAGTGACCCGTGGATTTCAGAGGCAGTGTCGTCGGATAGAACTGGAGAAGATGGCCTGTGGGTTTCTGTGAGGGCGGCGGTAGCATCAAGGACGAGGGGTGGAGAAGATGGGCTGAAGATTTCCGGGACAGCAGCGGCAGAGTCGTCGAAGTGTATGTGAGGAAGTGGTCTGCGGGATCGATGGGTTGGCTGCCAATCGTTTTGCGTCGAGAGTACATCACCATATATCTTCTTGACATAATAAGGCTGACGTCTATGAAAACCCTTAGCCTTTGGGGTCAGCAGAAGGTTTTCTTTATTGGCCTTAGCCTGTCGCTTTTGCCTTGTCGTGGAAACGGCAACCGCCTTTCGCTTTTTCTGCTTGACAGGCAAGGCAGAGGCGAGTGGGTTCCTGCGTCCGTAGAATCGGGGTTGATCCATGGAAGCAGGTGGCACAATGTAGTATCTGGACAAGGGCAAGTTCAGATAAAGATCATCGAGTAGTGGGCAATGCAAAGTGTGTAACCTTTTATGCATGACGACCAGGTACAGGTGTTGATAGTGGGCGTACTCTAATGTGAGTCATTACCGTATAAATACACCATCCATTTTGTGGATTCACTGCACATTGAATACACATCGACTAAACATCGAATATACATTATTGTGTTTGTATTTCTTTCTACTTGCAGCAATGCCTCTTAAAAAGATTTCCAAGGAGCTCAGCATGCGAATTAAGGACATGTACATGAGCAGACACCGAATTGCTGCTATCCAACGCTGGTTAGCTACTTCTGGCATCATTGTGCCAGCAACCACCGTGAGCTATCATGCACACGGAAAAAACAGAGAGCGCAAAAGGGCACCAAGGGTAACTAACGCGTAAGTATATTTATACAACTTTAAAATAAAATTAATTTTAATTTAAATTCAATAATTTTGTTATTTCTGTTGATTTATATTACAACAGTATATATATTTTGTATATTTATATTTATATTACAACATTATATATATTTTGTATATTTATATTTATATCAGTAAAGTATATATATTTTATATATTTATATTTATATTACAACAGTATATATATTTTGTAAATATATAGTACAACAGTATATATATTTTGTATATTTATATATAAATTTTATATTGCTGCATATTAATAAAACAATATATTTTCTTTACATTGTAGGGAGACAACTCTTCTGGTAGACAAAATACATGAGGAGAATGATAAGAAGAGTGCATTAAGGGTCAAAAACACTCTGCAGGAAAAGCACAATCTGACTGTATCCGAGAGCAGCATAAAGAAGATGAGATGCAGCATTGGATGGAAATATGGACCTGTGAGGTTAGTACTGGACAGTACAGGAGGTAAAAGTGTTGTTTAGGAAACTGTAAAGTACCGCTAAAATTATTTATTCCTTGTCATTACAGAGCGTACCCCATGATACGGGACGCAAACAAAATCAAAAGAGTGGTCCAGGCCCAGGCCTGGATCGACAGTGGGGAGACTTTCCAGGATTGCATCTTCACTGATGAGTCTACTGTGTCGCTGGAGAGATTTGCAAGCTTTGCATTCAACACAAAAGGCCCCGTGAAGCTGCATGTGTGGGGTGCCATCTCTAGGCGTGGACCAGGATGCATTGTCATCTTTGAAGGTAAAATATATCAAATATAATGTAGCCTTATGCACTGTACTTTACTAGTGTAACCTTACTGTATGCACTGTACTGAACTATTGTGCAGTTTTTTGAGGATTTTTCTTTTCTTGCTATAGGAATAATGAATAAAGCTTTCTTCCAAGATAACATTGTCCCTGAGCAATATATCACACGCGAGTTCCCCAATGGTCACCGCTTCTACCAGGACAACGATCCGAAGCACACCGCGTCAGCAGCGCATATCCTTGGGCGCGGTATCAACTGGGTGAAGACGCCAGCGGAGTAAGTGCAGTAGACCGTGTCTCATTTTTTCCCCACTGTTTTTACTGTGTACTGTATCTCTTTAACTAATTGTCCTTTTTTTCCAATGACAGATCGCCAGACTTCAATCCGATCGAAATGGTCTGGCATCAGCTGAAGGACCATATCCGGAAAGTGGCGAAACCCTCCAAAAAGGACAAGTTGTTGAAAGGCATAATAAGTTTTTGAAATGATGTACTCACCGTGGAACGCTGCAATAAATATATAGACCATATTGCCACTGTGTTGCCCATTGTCATCGCGCGTAATGGGCAAGCATCAGGAAAGTAGTAATGTGCTGTAGTATTGTAAGTACAGTATGATACAGGTAAGTATGGCATAGATTTTTTCTTTCCCAATAGTCAGAGTATACATTAGTTACAGTTTTTTCTTTACAGAGAGCAGCACCAGCCATCAGGTTACAGTACACAGTATTTAACAGTAATCAGAGTATACAGTAGTTCCAGTATAGACTAGTTTGACAGTACTACAGTAACTGTCAAAAAACTGCTCAATTTTTTTCTTTCCAGAGAAAGCAGCACCAGCCATCTACAGTAGTACTACACATAACACAATGCCATAATACAGTACGCACATACTGTAACTGCACTAATTTTTTGTTTTCTTGTCGTTTCAGGAAAAAAGGGTGGCCTGGGGGGAGGTGGAGTTTTGTGTCCAGTCTAATCTGTTTTGTACAGTAAAATGTACAGTATATAAACAGCAGTATTGATGTACACAAAACCTCTCCTCTCTCAATGATCTACTGTACTGTACATGGAATGTGGAATAAGATAAAGACGGAAAAAATAATATTACTATGTATACTATATATATATATATATATATATATATATATATATATATATATATATATATATATTCATATTATATATATTCAGTATATATATATATTATACATTACAGTATATATATTATTAAATAATATTCTTATAAATGTGCATAATTCATGTTTCTCCATGTTTTAAAAATGTTTTGTAAATGTTTATCCAATTTCAATCTGCCAGAAGAACTTAATAAAGACTGCATTATGTATTATTCATGATTATTTTTATATTTGTATTTTTTTGTTCCTGATGAAATAAAATAAATATTTATTCACATTCCTGGTAATCATAATCATTGACAACAACCACACCCCCACCACCCCCACCCCTACAGTATAAGGATGAATGACAAAGCAACATGAATCAGTTAATGGTTTTTTTTACTCTCAATTCTCACAATGCTGTGCACATCAGATTTACATTTCAAATTTGAGAAGGGATTTTTCAAAGCGTTACCATAAACAAAGCCTCAAAGGGTTTGGGGGATTGGGTGAGTCATGTACAGTAATCAGCAAGCTCCCATCTCAAAGAGGCTTAGAGTACACGCAGGTGCAGTGAGGCGATTGACGCTCGGTTAGGGACGGATTAAAAACACAATGACTAACTTCAGAAAATGAATGACTCTGTGGAGGTGTCTGTCGAATGACTCTGTGGAGAGGGGAGGGGTTGGGTGACTCATGCGCAGTAAGCAGCTAGCTCCCATCTCAAAGAGGCTTAGAGTACACGCAGGCACAGTGAGGCGATTGACGCTTGGCTAAGGACGGATTAAAAACACAATGACTAACTTCAGAAAATGAATGACTCTGTGGAGGTGTCTGTCGAAAATAGTTCGTGTGTGCGTGGGGGAGGGATGAAGGATTAGTTGTGCTGCAGTTCAAAGAAATTACATACTGTAGAGTAGAGTACAGTAATTTCAAAAGGCAGTTCATCATAATAATTTGATCAATAAACCCCCAAATACACCCCCAAATACAGTACATAAAAAGCAAGTCACTTTATCTCCCTGTGCGTCAGGCACCAGAAACATACAGTAGATTGTGAGCTCCACGGGAGAAGGAGAGACCTGTGCCTGCAAAATGTTTCTGCAAAGTGCTACGTATACTGTAACTAACAGCGCTATTCAAAAACATGCTATTATTATTATTATAATATCAAGGTGATGCTCTGTGCAAATCAAATTCGAGAAGGGATTTTCCAAAACGTTACCGTAAACAAAGCCTCAAAGCTCCCGTCTCAAAGAGAATTACACGCAGGCGCAGTGAGGCTTTGTACTGTAGCTCGGCTATGGACGGATTAAGAACACAATGGCAAGATTCAGAAAATTAACGACTCTGTGGAGAGGGGGGGTTGGGTGAATCATGCGCAGTAAGCAGCTGCGCATCTCAAAGAGGCTTAGAGTACACGCAGACGCAGTGAGGCGATTGATGCTCGGCTAGGGACGGATTAAAAACACAATGACTAACTTCAGAAAATGAATGACTCTGTGCAGGTGTCTGCCAAATGACTCTGTGGAGAGGGGGGTTGGGTGACTCATGCGCAGTAAGCAGCTAAGCTTCCATCTGAACAAGGATTACACGCAGGCTTTCAAGCTCGGCTATGGACGGATTCAAAACACAATGGCAAGATTCCAAAAATTAAAGACAGGCGCATGAAGTTCAAAGCTAAAGACATAGTTTAATTTCAAAAGGCAGTTCATCATAATAATACACCCCCAAATACAGTATGTAAAAAGAACACAAATCAACCATGTGCAGTCAAACGCACAGGGTCGCAGACAAAAGCTACTGTACAGCACAGATTGAATATCGTAATACAGTAAGATGGTTTTTGCAGGCTTGTGGAGAAAATAAAAAAATTACAATAAACTTTTTTTTTTCACACACTACAACAAGCAGTTGTGGGCGAAGTTACAGACGCATGTGCAGTAAATTCCTGCTGTCAAGCAGGAATGTGATTGAAACCAGACACACGTTCAAAGGAATGGTGTGGGAGAGATGTACAGTACTGCATTGCACAGAAGATAAGTTGAAATAAGTTGAAATACCCTGCAGTGCAGTTATTTATCCCGAGCGAGGGGAGAGCGCTTTATATGCTAAAATGTGACAAAGTTACAGTACAGTACACGCCTATGCGTTTCAATAATTTTCAAATGAGACATACTGTACTGCAGAACAGCACTGCAAATGCATGTATACTTTAAATATGCAAATTTACAATTACTGTGCGCGCACACACAGTCTGTGTACTGACGTAGGTTGAACCGCGAAGGTATTAGACTTCCAAGACAACAGCTCGCAAATGCCCCCCTGAGTTTTTACACGGCATTGCAGTATTGCAGACAGCGAGAATAAAATGCTAATATCACGAGCGCGAAAATAACGCAATTCACTCTGGGCGAAAACGACACAAAACCGCACATAACCGGGATAATCTGAAAATCTCGGATCTAGCCGATTTAGACTAAAGGCGGACGCCACTCTATAGTGTCTGTATTAGGATAAGCACTTGATCTTCTAGTCTGTCTGAGAAGTGGACCATGATGAAACCAGAGTTCATGTACCCCCCCGGGAGGAACCCTCGATTGATATGGTAATAATACTGCTCTTTTTATGCACAAATTGACACGGAACACGACTTGAAGGAGTTTTCTCTTTTTTGTTTTGCACTGGGAACAGAAGTTTTTAATGTAACCTCACCTTTTTGGTCATGTGTGCATGGGCACGGCCCATATGAACTTACACACAGTTTTATACATTAAGCATGTACTTATTGGTTTGTGGTCACTGTCTCTCTATGATAGTAAAGACTATGGGTGATTAAGCTTCGGGCGGAAAACCATTGATCCTGGACTTTCATATCTGGCCTTCTGACCAAAAAATTCTGGAAGATAATGTTGTTAAACTAACGGAGGAATACACCACAGAAACTAACCCTGAGGCTCGGCCAAAGACCAAGGCGTCTGTGAACCAAGCACAAGAGGAGCACCACTCCACTCAGGACTAAAAAAAAAGGTTGGTGAGTACGTTTTTTTTGGCTATGCACTAATTTAACCCATACAATGCTGAGAAATCTTTGTAATACGGCAGGCATAAGCTAATAAGGGTCACACGGTGAGTGCTCATTTGCATGTCATTATCTAGAATCCCTGACTTCATTGGAAGCATTGTCTGCTAAGAGATAATGGGGAAAGGCAGGTTTGCAGACCTTTCTGAGTTATGTGAATGTGCTCACAAGTGACATTTTTATTTATTAATGATGAGTCTGCCTGAGCGCTATTTATCTCCGTGTCTAGTTATCACCTGCATTGGTATCTCTTCTTTATGCTTATCTATCAATCTGTCTATATTTTACCTATATCTTTCTGTCTCTGTAATGACTTCAGTAGACATATTTGCTTTGAGAGATTTTCCATTTAAGCAAATCCGTATTCTCCATGCTACTAATTCAAAAGGGCAGGTTAGAATAATGTCATATTGGTTATAGTGAATGAAACTACATTTTCCCACATATGTTATTTATTAGAAATGAACAGTATGTTACAGGCACTGACAGGACCCTGTATGTATTTAAAAAAAAACAATACTATATATATATTTCCAGGCATATTCCACTGCCTAGTTAAAGCTTACAATTTGATTGTTGGTGCCTGTATAGTGACTTGATCTAATGTCACAAGGAGCTAATGCTGGAATTTAAACCCAGTCTCACTTGCTTTAAAGGCAATGCCATTACCACCATATCACTTCTTCTGTTTTGTCTAATTAGTCTGAGTTCAACAGCATCTGCTGTTCACTGTGTTACTGGTGCTCACTGAACATCTCACTTGATCAGCATCTTCTCCGACCAGAGTCAATAGACACAGACCCATAACATGCAGTGCAATCTAAATCCAATACATTTTGTGGTTAATTGCCACTTTATTAGGGAATATATATACCATGCCCTACCTATTCTTATATATCTAATTCTCAGCATGTCATTGGTCAATACCAGTACCATATTAAAGTACATTATTAATAGAAAGTTGAAAAATATATCAATGACTACTAACTAAGGAGATGCATGTGGTCTTATGGGGAGTAGCAGACTGCTTAATAACTGACAGAACTTTGCTTTTAAATATCAGCATTTCACAGCCTCCTTTGCTAGCTGCGAAATCAGAATGCTAACCTGCACTCTTAACCTGCTTAAGCTCAGGAACATGTATGCTGCTCTCCCCAAGCTTGGTTTGTATGTAGCATTTCATTGACTGTGTTGCCTTATGCTTCGTTGGTTCAGCATGCTGCATTCCCTCCATGCCTCTGTCCCAGTTGTTCCCTTGAGCATTTAGGTTATTCTCCTACACAAAACAAAGAGAGCTCCAATGCTACATCCAACATGACAAATTATTTAGTTAAATACGTATCTATTTTTCTCTCATAAGTGAGGGTCACTTAGTTAAACTATTTGCTCAGAGTATTTGTAAGCTTGTAGATCATGCCATGGTGTGCCCACTATTTTCTGCAAGTCCTAACACTATATCTGCGAATTTTCTGGAGCCAGAGGGCATATGCAGGATATAAGTATGGCCAGATAGCTGAACTCATCCCTCTTGATAGCACACCAAGTCCTTTAGTATATTCTTAATTTTATTGAGAAAGTTACAGCAAAATAAAGGGTGCTTGTAGATGTTATGAGTGGTGAGAGAGTGCTTCTCTGTGAAGGTACTTTTGTATAAGGGAAGGTCAAAACCGGATGGCTTGCAAAGGGTAGGTTAGATGGTGTACTCACTCAGCCTGCTTGGATGGAAAGGAAGTACAGTATGTGAATCCTGTCCCACAGGAAAAGTGACTGGACTGTGCTAACTGTGAACACAGACAGGGGAGTTGATACAAACCATCTCAGCTAGGAGGACTAACCAGGTTGTCAGGGCAAACAGCTATTGCCAGTCTGGAGGGGGAAATGTATCTAAAATGTAGCATTTCCACATGCACTGGGAGTTACAGCTGCAGGGAAAGCTTACATTCAAAATGGAGAAGGCTGGCAGTCAAAACTGCAAAGGGGGGGAACAGAAATAAACAATCCTGTTCCAGGACAGTGAACATTCTCTTTACCTCTCTAATAGAGGAAGAAGTCTTAATAGACAGCAGACTCCCTAGCCTTAGGCTGAGTCCCCACTGGTGCTGAGCGCGCTCATGCTTGGAGAGCGCTCCAAGCATGAGCGCCGGGTGTCCTGCATGTATGTTCGCGGAGGGTGGGGGGGGGGGGAATTGAGGGTAGTTGAGCGCACTGGAAAGTATAAATTTTGTTTACCTAAGCACAAAGCGTGTGTGCCAGTGCATGAGCGCACGCGGGGACTTACATATATCTATATATGTAAGTAACCGCCGCAAGCGCCGCCCACTCAGTGCTAGCGGGGATGCAGCCTTAGGAAAAGGGCCACCATAACCAGTGGACAAAGTGCAACTCCCCTCCTCAATGCTCCCTGGCTGCCGTCCTTCCTGCCAGCGCAAACGGGCATTGATGCGACCAGGGGGCGGGAGGGGGTGAACTGAGAGGGATTTAAACACCAGATGGCAGGGAGCATGGGCAGCCTGTTCCATGCCAGCAACTTGTTCAGAACTGGGTGTCAGCTCCGGGCCCAGGCTCTCACATAGCTGGCTGCCGAGGCAGCAGCCGGTGGGGGAGGGCCAGACTTGGCATTTAGCTAGTTGGCTGCACTGGGGCACCCACATGGCTGGCGACTGTGGCTCAGAAGTCCAGCGTGGTAAAGCTTCCAGTCTGGGTAGTTCCCACCCGGCGGGGAGAGCTGAGGAGCAGGGAGAGTTCCCTGCCAGCAATTGAGCATAGAGCACTGGTGTAGCTACTTTACTGGCCCTCCCATGTGGCAGCTCGAGCAGGAGCTTTTCTGCTTGTGGGAGCAGTCGACCTGAGGCTGGGGGGATCCACTGTATGCAGGAATTTGGCAATCTGACATCCTCCTGTTTAGTTCTGTGATCCGTTTCTGCCCCTTTGCCTCATGGGTTGTGAGGTAGGGGATTGATTTATTGGGTATTTAATAACATAACACGGGTTTATACAGTAGTCCCTACAATTTGGTAACAATTGTATTTATATGTTGCATCTGTGTGCTGTAAGGTGTAGAAGGTACAGGAGCACCCACGGCTGATTGTTATTGATGACATAGAATGTGCAAAGTTGTATAACAAGTATGGTATTACAAATATGTATTTAAAAAAAAAAAAACATTGTTCAATACAAAGGCTAAGGAATAGTAGTTCGCTCCCTGCCAGCAATTCAGCATGGAGCTCTGTTGTTGCGCCTTTACTGGCCCTCCCACGTGGCAGCAGCAGCAGCAGGAGCTTGGTTGAGTCTGAGGCTGGCGGGGGAAGTCCTGTGCGGTTGGTAGCGGAGGGGGCTGCACAATAATGCACATGGCTCTCTAATTAGGTGGGAGGCTGCACATAGGACCCGATGGGGTGGGGGTCAGCACATGGGCCCCCAATGGGATGAGGGGCTACCATGGACTCCCACATGGGTGGGGGGGCGACACAGAATAATGCAGGCTCCTCACAGGAGGGTACTCACAACAGGCAGACATGATGCAGTCATTTTACATTATGCAGTATATCTGGTTTTATTCATATAATCAAACTGATCTGCATAAGTATATCACTGTACATATAATCACACAATACCATGTTTACATCCTGTTTATTTATTTGCAAGTGATACGTTAATTTTGTTTATAAATGAACATTAGCTGACTTTGTTCCCTAGGCATGAAGCAAATTATTAACTTCATTGACCCAACTGTGGTCCTGTGACCCTCATTGCTGTCCCAGCCTGGGACTATTTTAATCTGAAGTATAAATGTCATATTTAGAATGGGTTTTAAAGGGGGGTTATGCTGCACTCCACAAAATAAATAAAGTATACAGTTTACCGGTGCTGCTGGTTCAAGGAAGTACCTGTCAGGTATATTCCAAAGTGTACTCAGGAAAGAAGGATCCAGCGCTCCACGGTTTTCTAAATAAAGTAAATTTATTGTACCACACAACGTTTCGACCATTAGGTCTTTCTCAAGTGACTAGGCACTAGTCACTTGAGAAAGACCTATTGGTCGAAACGTTGTGTGGCGCAATAAATTTACTTTATTTAGAAAATCGTGGAGCGCTGGATCCTTCTTTCCTGAATATTTAGAATGGGTGTCATAACATGACCCCATGAAAGAGGTACCCACTGTAATAATATGAGTGCAATATAGAGTATGTCTGACTCCTTGTTGAAGGTGTGAAGTTCTGTCCTCAGAATGATGCAGGATGTTCCTCGGTATGAGGTAAGTCCGCTGCAATACACCTCAGCATTTACTGAACCAGGAAACGGCTCAGCTATGGGGGCAGGAGACGAAACTGTAAACTTCTCAATGGAACAGATTGTAATGTGATTTACTGCACTGTGATGTACAATGTTTAATCAGTATTTAATACAATTTTCGGGTATCTTTACTGTAACATTTATAGTACCAGAGGCTATTACAGCCAGGGTGTGCTGACATAGAAGTGAATTGTACATGTTTTCCTTTGTCTTCATGGTCAGTCCTGCTCACAGTATGTGACGGTAGGGGGTAACAAGGTTCTCAACTAAAGATTACACCTGTTTTGGTTACCCCTGGTCCGTGTATAAGGGTCCAAGAGAGTTAGCTTTGGGCCCAGTAACATTCTACCATGCCAATGTATTGTATGTAAAAAAATAATTTTTTGTGTTTTTCCCTTTCCGGGCATGCCAGCAAGCCGGGCTTGCTAGGGTATGAGTTTCAAAAGGGGTTTGCGGTGGAATCGTTGAGAGAATGTGTCTAGGAGGTTGGGGTCCGGAGTTGTCGGTTTCCCCATAAATGTATCCAGGAATCATGCCTGATTCAAGGACACATGTAAGCACATTGTCCCGGCAATATCTCCCCTTGAAAACGCAAGCAAGACTCACCACTAGGGTACCCTGCTTCAGCACAACCCAGGAAGGAGAATGGGGCACAGGGATAAACATCTATTCCTGTAGCTGAGGGAATCCCTAGGTTAAAGGGGGTACCCCAGCAAGTTCCCAGGTGACCCCCAACCAGTATAGGGTTTATGGGTACCCCAACCGTATATAAGGTTGAGGGGAGACTCTGGGAGTCCAAAAGAAAGTGTGTGGGGGATAAGGCAGATATAACTAAAACTACAAAATGTTTCCCTTTCTGTCCCCTGTTCCCCTAGACTCAGAGATATAGTGAAATATACTTGATTAAAATGTAATGTGCTTTTTACATTCAGAATCGATGTCCAAGCAGGCTGCCCGAGCTAACCAATTTGCACTGGTACGTCTGCTGGACATCGGAGTTCAAAGAAGTTAGAGGATGCCCAGAGGTGAGAATAGTATTTGGTCAGCGGGGAAAGGCGGAGTACCAGGTCCGGAGATCAATGGCAGTCCTCCAGGATGCCACTTGCTCTACCAGACCTGGTGGAGGAGCCTGTCCCAGTGTGTGGCATTGAGATAGCCAGTGACAAATGTGGCAAGCTTGCGCATGTGCCTTGGCTATTTCAGATTCTGTCAACCAATCAGATTGTACTCCTCCGGTAGTAAGAGCGTGGGCGGGCTTTTCAAAGTTGCTTCTGTGCTAATAGCAGAGCAACTGGCTTCGATTTCAAGCCTGATAAACCTGACTGACAGAGTCTAATTCCCTACTTTTGCGCCCAAGTTCTCAGAAACGATAATAGTGGACGCAGGTGGGATTTTATGCTGATTTGAGTACCAGGAGAATTGGAATAACTCGTGGTCAGCAGGGACCAAGTTCTCAGAAGAGAACGAACCGGTGACATGTGGAACTTTATGCCGATTTGGGTTCCAGGAGATTCCGGGCTAAGTCCCGGTCAGGGTAAAACTCTCCCAAAGAGTTCCCTGCACATAGGAAAGTCTAGTTTTCAACCACATTGGTGAAAGATGGCCGCCCGTGGCTTCACAGGTGGTTTACTGGCAAGATGGACAGGGCCAGGGAAGCGGACAAGGTCAATACAGACCATGGGAGCAGTCAAGGCCAGGGGAGCAGATAAGGGCAATACATCTCCACCGGTGCAGAAGCTTGGCAGTTGTCTAGTGATGGGGGAGGCGCCAGCCAGGGATGGTGGCCACCTGCAGGGTTGCCGGGTGGTGGGGACATGCCGCAAGAGGTGCAGTGGCATTCTACAATGAGTGCAGTCAGCGGAAAGATGCTGCAGATTGGGCAGCACCTGCCTGCAACGGGCGACATGGAAATATTGGATATGGCCACCTGAGCAGTTGCAGGCAGCATGGTAGGGAGATGGCCGCCCAGGGCGTTCACAGGCGGTGTACTGGCAGGATGGCCACCTGCGGCTGTCGTGGGTAGCTTGGTGACGTGACAACCGCGGGTGGCTGCCGCCGGTGGCAGGACAGCGCCTCAAGCTTTGTGGCTGGGAAGGCCACCCACACTGTTGTATGACAAGGAATCAGTGGTAGCAGAACAGGATACAATGTCCGTAACGTGGCCCGGGATACGGTTCACTCCAGCACTTCTTCCTCAGTTAACCAACTGGTCATAAATATGGAGATTGTCGCTTCCTCCTGTGTCGCTACTATTGAACTTGATTCTTCCCTGGTAAACACAGAGGCAAAGAATTTGTTTAATACCTCTGCTTTTTCCTTATCTCCAATAATCTGCCTACCCATCTCACACTGAAAGGGTCCTATATTTTCTTTTCTCATTTTTTTGTTATTAAGGTACTTAAAGAACTTTTTAGGGTTGACCTTATTTTCTATTGCAATCCTTTTTTCATTATCCATTTTTGCTAATTTAATTGCCCTTTTGCCATTTTTGTTTCTTTCCTTATAATTCTGATACGATGTCTCTGTCCCTTCTGACTTAAAGAATCTAAACGCCTTCCTCTTCTTGTCCATTTCCTCCCCTACATGTTTATTTAGCCACATTGGTTTTTACTTATTTCTTTTATACTTATTACCCAAGTGTATACACTGATAAGTGTGCTTTTCTAACAATGTTTTAAAGACTGCCCATTTATCTTCTACATTTTTTCCCTGCAAAACATCATCCCATTGTATTACTACTAGATTAGACCTCAGTTTATTAAAATCTGCATTTCTAAAGTTTAAAGTCTTTATTGAACCCAAGTAGTAAGGTTTTTTGATCATTTATTTCAAATGAGACCAGGTTATGATCACTGTTACCCAAATGTTCCAGGACTTGAATATTTGTTATTACTTCTACATTGTTTGATATGACCAAATCCAGAACTGCCCCTCTCCTGATTGGTTCCTCAATTATTTGGGTCATATAATTATCTTTAAGCACCCCCAAAAACCTGTTTACTTTTGTTGTAACACTAATCTCATTGCCCCAGTCTATGTCTGGATAATTAAAATCCCCCATTATGCAAACATGACCCAGTTTTGATGCCTTCTCCATTTGCAAATGTATTTTAGCTTCCTCAATCTCACAGATATTTGGTGGTTTATAGCATATTCCCACAAACATTTTCTTTATACTTTTACCTCCACTGCTAATTTCTATCCACAAGGTCTCTACATTTTCATCATTCCCTTCATAGACATCATTGTATTGTATTGTATGTCTTTATTTATATAGCGCCATTAATGTACATAGCGCTTCACAGTAGTAATACATGTGGTAATCGAATAAATAACAGATAATATAAATAACAGATCATGGGAATAAGTGCTTTAGACATAAACATAACATTAAGGAAGAGGAGTCCCTGGCACGAGGAGCTTACAATCTAATTGGTAGGTAGAGAGAACGTACAGAGACAGTAGGAGGGAGTTCTGGTAAGTGCGTCTGCAGGGGGCCAAGCTTTATGTATCATGTGTTCAGAATGTTCACAGTGCTACACTGGCGACACACTTTATTCGAGCTCGGCTAGTCCCACGAATTCGGGTATACCCGGGTGTATTGAGGTTTGTGACTGTTTTCTGCCCGAGTGCATTGAGTTATTTTCCAGGCAGGGATTGAAGCATTTTATTCCCGCTGGCTGCAATACTGCACAGTACATATATATATACTGCATTACAATTCATGAATTTATGCCATCTGGTAGACACGCGAAGCATTGCAGCCTATTACATCCTAATCATTATCATTTAACAGATCAGCCGCCCGTCAGCCAGGCATGAACCCAGGCTGGGAAGGCAAATGCAACGGGGCTTGTCAGAGGTGAGGAGCGGCGCATTCCAGGTATCTGCCAGGTACATACCGGGTATTTGCTCGAATAAAGTGTGTCGGTGCAGTATTCGTATGCTTCATTAAGCAAATTTGTCTTAAGGTGGGTCTTAAAGGTGGGTAGAGAGGGTGCTAGTTGGGTACTGAGGGGAAGGGCATTCCAGATGTGTGGGGCAGTCAGTGAAAAAGGTTTATGGCGGGAGTGGGCTTTAGATAAAAAGGGGGTAGAAAGAAGACATCCTTGAGCAGAACGCATGAGTCGGGATGGTGCATAGCGAGAAATAAGGGCTGAGATGTAAGGAGGGGCAGAAGAGTGTAAAGCTTTAAAAGTGAGGAGAAGAATGGAGTGTGAGATGCGGGATTTGATCAGAATCCAGACAGATCTAGGATAGAGTAGAGTGATTCTGGCAGCAACATTTAGGATAGATTGTAGGGGAGACAGGTGAGAGGCAGGAAGGCCGGACAGCAGGAGGTTACAGTAATCAAGACGGGAGAGAATGAGGGCCTGAGTCAGAGTTTTAGCAGGCGAGCAACAGAGGAAAGGGTGTATCTCTGTTATATTGCGGAGGAAAAATCGACAAGTTTTAGAAATGTTTTGAATGTGAGGGGCGAATGTGAGAGAGGAGTCGAGTGTGACCCCTAGGCAGCGCGTTTGGGCTACTGGGTGAATGATCGTAGTTCCAACAGTAATGTGGAAGGAGGTAGTAGGGCCAGGTTTGGGAGGAAGTATGAGGAGCTCTGTTTTAGCCATGTTGAGTTTAAGGCAACGGAGGGCCATCCAGGATGATATAGCAGAGAGACATTCAGAAACTTTGGTTTGTACAGCAGGTGTAAGGTCGGGTGTTGAAAAGTATATTTGTGTGTCGTCAGCATAGAGGTGATATTTAAACCCAAAAGATGTTATTAGGTCACCTAGAGAGAGTGTGTACAGAGAAAAGAGAAGAGGTCCCAGGACAGAGCCCTGGGGTACCCCCACAGAGAGATCAATAGAGGAGGAGGAGGTGTTAGCAGAAGAGACACTGAAAGTACGATGGGAGAGGTAGGATGAGATCCAGGATAGAGCTTTGTTCCGAATACCCAGAGTGTTGAGAATGTGAAGGAGAAGAGGGTGATCCACAGTATCAAATGCTGCAGAGAGGTCGAGTAATATGAGCAGAGTGTAATGACCTCAGTCTTTGGCAGCATGGAGGTCGTCAGTTATTTTAGTGAGAGCTGTTTCCGTGGAGTGAGCAGTGCGGAAGCCAGATTGTAGAGGGTCTAGGAGAGAATAGGTGTTGAGAAAATGGAGCAAGCGAGAGAATACAAGACGTTCAAGGAGTTTAGAGGCAAAAGGCAGGAGGGAGACAGGTCGATAGTTAGAAAGACAGGTAGGGTCAAGCTTGCTGTTTTTCAGTAATGGTATGACTGTTGCATGTTTGAAGGAGGATGGAAAGGTTCCAGAGCAGAGGGAGGAGTTAAAAATGTGTGTGAGCATAGGGATTATAGTAGGAGCAAGAGGTTTTAGGAGATGGGAGGGAATGGGGTCAAGAGGGCAAGTGGTAGAGGGAGAAGAGGCGATCAACAGCGACACATCCTCCTCTGAGACAGTGGAAAAAGAGTCAAGGAAGGCAGGAGGAGAGTTAGGAAGAGGTGTAGGATGGGAAGAAGAAACAGAGGGGATGTTCTGACGTATGGATTCCACCTTTTCCTTAAAATAGTCAGCAAAGTCCTGAGCGGAGAGGGAGGAAGGAGAGGCAGCTGAGGGTGGTTTGAGTAGAGTATCAAAGACAGAGAACAGTCGGCATGGGTTAGACTTGTGCATGTTGATTAGTGCAGAAAAGTAGGCTTGTTTAGCTTGCGAGAGGGCAGAGTTGAAACAGGATAGCATGAATTTGTAGTGAAGGAAGTCTGCGAGAGTGTGAGACTTCCTCCAGAGGCGTTCAGAGGAACGAGTGGAGGAACGCAGCATGCGCGTGTGGGAATTTCGCCAGGGTCTAGGGTTAGAAGGGCGAGTGCGGCAGAGAGAAAGTGGGGCATGTAGATCAAGAGAGGAGGACAAGACAGAGTTGTAGTTCCTGACCAGTTGTCGGGGTCTGTAGCAGAGCTGAGAGAGGAGAGGGAGGAGCGTAAAGTGGTCTCAAAGTCAGGTAAGTGAATAGAGTGCAGGTTTCTGCAGAACCGGGGGGTAGATGGAGGTGGAGAAGGGGAGAAGCGAGATAGAGAGAATGAGATGAGATGATGGTCAGAGAGAGGAAAAGGGGAAATGGAGAAATCGGAGAGAGAGAAGTCCCATATAATAGGTTTTAGATCTGGTTTAACATATAGACATACTCCACCTCCCATTCTATTTGTTCGATCCTTCCGAAAAAGAGAATACCCCTTTAAATTAACTGTCCAGTCATGAGTTTCATCCCACCATTTTTCAGTAATGCCTATGATATCATACTGCTCCCGTGTAGCTATTAATTCAAGCTCCCCCATTTTATCTGTCAGGCTTCTTGCATTAGCAAGCATGCATTTAAGTTTTTTTTCAGCCAGTACTATTATCTTATCTGCTCCTTCCTTTCTGCTCCCACTTGGTTTAGTCTTTAGAAGTTTTCTAGTATTATCTCTATTTACTATGGGTATCTCACTGCTTGTCAAACTTGCACTTGCCCCCATTCTACCTCCATACAACCTTGTATCCTCATCTATTCCATATAGTTCATTATCTGTTTCATTCCCCTCCCCCCTCCACCCTAGTTTAAAATCTCCTCCAACCTTTTTAGCATTCTCCCCCCCTAGCACAGAAGATCCCTCTTCATTGAGGTGCAATCCGTCCCTAGAATATAGATGGCACCTCTCAGAAAATGAGTCCCAGTGCTCTAAAAACCCAAACCCCTCCTTCCTACACCACTTTCATAGCCATGCATTAACCTCACTGATCTCTGACTCGCCCTAACGGCCAGGTCACGTTGGCATGGCTTGAGGATCACGGGGTCAGCGGTTCAAGGATCGTTTGACCTTTCACCAATTAAGCGAGCACTCTGTGAGGGATTGGCCTTTACTCTATTATTTAATGTTAAAAAAAACTCTGCAGACTTTATACCTTCATATACGGTCTCTGTCTTTATTTGTACATGTCTATGTGAGGGTAAGTTGGGGAGCTTCCTCGCAACCTCCCTAGTCAAGCATCCCCCCTAGCCTTAGGTGGGGGCCCACCCAGACCAGGGGGCAAGGTTCTCTCTCACCTCCTCAATGCTCCCTTACCGCCATCCTTCTGTCATGCTGTGCTCATCACAAGCAAGGCGGGACCACAGTGCTGAGATGGGAAAGGATATTATGCCACTCACAGTCACGGGGACGCATCTGGAGTGTAGAGTAAGTCAGAATAGCCGGGTAAAGGCTTGGAGAGGTACGGGTCAGCGTTATACTTGCAGGGGTCAGAGGAGGAGCAGTACAGAATGTTGCAGGTACTATAGCCGGGTCCGGGATTGGAGAGAGTAGAGTCGTCGTGGTCCATTTGCCGAGGTCAGGGTAGGAGAGAGCAGAATGGTTGTTTGTCCGGATGCCGAGGTCAGGTTTGGAGAAGAGCGGATGGTCGTGGAAAGCCGGGTCAGTACACAGGAAGATAAGCAGCATGGCAAGAAAGGACAAGACTGTGGAGGCAGAGAAGAGGTGAGTTCAACGCAACTAGAACTATCTAAGCCAAAGTGCTAGTGGCACAGCTGAGCATATGTAGGTGAGAGCGTCCAATAGGAAAACTGCAGCGTGGAGGTGTGTGCAAAGCGAGACTGAGATAAGAGGCAGGATAACAAGGCTCAGGTGAGCTCCATAAGATGGAGCCTGTGTGTGCTGTGAACACGTCTGTGTGCGCGTGTGTTGTGCGTGCCCCCCATCCTCATGAAGGTATGGCTTTAAGGGGCTGGAGCGGGTGCGCACAGGCGCCTAAAGTAAGATGGTCGCCGGAGGGAACGGCGGGACCCGTGGAGGCAGGAGCGGTTCCCGGAAGAGCACAGGCTACCGGATTGGGTGAGCGGTGAGTGCGCCGAGGGCGGCTTAGCTCTTCGAACCTACAGTACCCCCTTCCAGAAGCGACCTCCGGGCGATTCCAAGCCAGCTTGTGGTGATGCTTCTGATGAAAAGCCCGTATGAGTCTGGGGGCGTGAAGCTGGTGGTGATGATCCCAATACCGTTTTTTTGGTCCATAGCCCTTCCAGTGGACTTAAGTACTTTACCATCCCTCTGGAGATCATGGAATCCACAATGGTTTGGACCTCGTACTTCTTCTGCCCATTTATGAGTAGTGGAGGGGGTGGTGAGGTGGTATCAGGGAATCGAGGGCTCTGGAAGGCGGGTTTCAGCAGTTAGATGTGAAAAACTGAGGGAATCTTCATTGAGGGTGGAAAACGAAGCCGGTATGCCACTGGGTTGATCCTTTGAATCATGGGATACGGACCGAGGAACCTGGGTGCCAGCTTAGGCATCGCCACCATGAAGCGGATGTTTTTAGAAGACAACCATACCCTGTCTCCTGGGCTGAATTATTGGATCGTTTAATGGAGTCGGAAGCAAATTCTATTATCCGCGGCTGGTAACTCGGAGGATGAAGAGGCCAATGGGAGTCGGGAAGGGTGGAATCCATAATTGATAAAGAATGGTCACTCTTGGGTGGACTCATTGCTCAGAGAGTTGTGAGCAAATTCGGCTCATGGCAGAAGGTCCACCCAGTTGTCCTGGAAGTCAGAAATGAAACAAAGCAGATACTGCTCCAGACGTTGATTTGCTCTCCCCATCTGACCGTTTTGTTTGTGGATGGTATCCTGATGAAAAGTGTGACGAGATGCCCAGCCTTTGAGAGAAAGCACATCAGAACCTGAAGATAAATTGTGACCCCCGGTCGGAGACTATGGTCAGAGGAAGCCCATGTAGATGGAAGATCACCTGGACAAAGACATCTGCGAGCTTGGGGGAGCTAGGAAGTCCTTTCAAAGAAATAAAATGTGTCTGTTTAGAGAATCGATCGACGATAATGAGAATCGTGTTCATCCCTTTGGAAAGGGGGTTGGTCTACTATGAAATCCATAGACAAATGGTTCCAAGGGCGGTCTGGAATCGGGAGTGGGTGGTAGGAGTCCCAGGGGTCTGCTCCATGGTATCTTGTTGCGGGCACACATAGCATATGCTTGAACAAACTCCATGATGTCTGCCTGTACACCTGACCACGAAAAGGTCGATGGTCCTACGAACGTCTTGGTGTCTAGATGATTTAGTGGAATGACACCACTCCAGGGCCCTTTTTTGGTATAGAGGTGCGGTGAAGAGGCGACTCTCTGAAACTTTGAGACCCTCTGGGTTATGGGATAGATCCCGGTGGATCTTGTCCATAACATCAAAGGAGTTAGCAGAGATAATATATTTAGAAGGGAGCACTGTCTCCAATAGATCTTTGGACTTCTCCTCAGCGAGGAACTGTCGTGAGAGAGTGTTCGCTTTGAGATTCTTGGATCCCGGGACAAAGGAGATGATGTAATTAAAATGGGAGAAGAACAGCGACCATCACGCTTGTCGGGCTCCTAGGCGACGAGCGCCTTCTATATAATGGAGGTTCTCATGGTCGTTTAAAATAGTCATGAGATTTTCCGTACTTTCCAAGAGGTGTCGCCATTCCTCAAAAGCCAGCTTGATTGCCAGTTGTTCTTGGTTCACAACATCATTGTTTCTCTCAGCTGAAGAATTTTTTTTTTTAAATGTGCACGAATGCCAATGGAGATTTTCTTTGAGATAAGATGGCCCCAGCCCCAACGTCTGATGCGTCTACCTCCAGTGAAAAGGGTAATTTGGGGTCAGGGTGGGTGAGGATAGGAGCGGACACAAAGGCTTTCTTCAGATGGTCAAAGGCTAAGATGGCAGCTGTGGACCACGAGTTGGGATCTACGTGTCAGGGTTCTGCTCGCCACAAACCAGGACCGGACCGCGAGGCTGAGGTGGGGTTGTAAAAGCACCGACCTGAGACCGCGCAGGCTGATCCGGATTGCGCAGTTCGTAGTCATATGTCGCAGGATCAGGATTGGAGAAGACAGCGTCGTCGTTGTAGAAGCCAGGGTCAGGACAGGAGACATCAGGATAAACATTGTTCAGGCAAGAGTTCGGCAACATGTAGTCAGGAGAACCCCGCTTCAGCTTAGGAGCGCGGGGTTGGGCTCTGCGCGAGCGACGGCCATGGCCCATGGTGCTGGTCACAGGAGATGGTAAGCAGACCAGAGTAGCACACCGCTTTGCTGCACGGGTGCACCAGTGCTACAGCGCAAGAGTCCTGAGCGGGCTAGGGAATCCTCTGTCTCAGCGCAGGAACCAGGACACGGCCTCTCTAGATTAGGGAAAGAGTAGGCCCCAGGAACCAGGAAGCTGAAGATACACAGGGAAACCTCCGCTACTGTGCAGGAATCCAGGAGACTGAAGGACGCCGGGACGAAAACCTCCGCTTCAGTGCAGGAATCCAGGAGGCTGAAGGACGCAGGGACGAAACCTCTGCTTCAGCACAGGAGAACAGGAGTGGACCGCTGCGTGAATATAGCAGCCGGTCCCAGGAACAAGGAGCTGAAGTGAACAAGAAGAGTACTCAGCTACAACACAGGAGACTGGAGCAGACCGCTGCGTGAATATAGCAGCCGGCCTTAGGAAACCTGGAGCTGCAGACAACAAGGAGAATACTCCGCTTCAGCATGAGGGACAGGAACAAGCGAGGGCTTGTGGCAGAACAGATAGTGACATCCAGGAAGGACTATGCTCGGCAGGGAGCATTATGGGAAGACAATACTTAAAGGCCAGCGGGCCAATCCCCGGAGAGGGGTGTGAAGGTACTGCTCCAATGAATGAATGCAAGTCTAGGTTGCAGTGATAGGCTGCACAGCTGCAGTAGATACCAGAGGGAGTGTGTATTGCTTTGGTGAGTGAATCCAGGCTGCAGCAAACATCAGGAGAGGTGCTCCAGGACTGCACACGTCTGCAAGGTAAGGCAACCAGTAAACCACGGAGCGGATTCCTTACACTACGCCTTTCTTGGTTAAGGCCATGATGGGAGCTACCATAGAATAAAACCCTCGGATAAATCTGCGATAATAGTTTGCGAAGCCTAAGGCTAAGGCCCCGGTAACTCAGCTGCAACGCGCGCCCGCGAGATTGGCGGTGCGTGCAGCCGATTACCTGGTCTACAGAGAGCTGCAGGAAGAGAGACCGGGGGGGGCGTGACGGGGGAGTGATGGGGGCACGGCCATGACATCACCCGGCAGGTTTGCCCTCAATGGCTGAATCACCGGGGGGCGTGGCTTTGCGCTCCGTAGCAAGTCCTGCTCTCAATTCTATTGAGAGCAGGAGCAGCTCTCGCCTCAGCGCTGCGGCCCCCCCTCGCAGCGGGCCCAGCGCTATTGAGGGGAGAGCTCTCGTCCGTGCAGCGTCCGCCAGAGTGGGTGCTGTAGTAGGCAGCGGGGTCAAGCCCTAAGAAGCGCTGGATACCCTTGAGAGTGGTCGACGGGGCCATCCAAGGATAGCCTTGAGTTTATATGGATCCATCGAAAAGCCAGAATCAGAAATGATATATCCTAAGAATGCTGTGGAGGTCTGATGGAATTGACATTTCTCCAATTTGGCAAATACAGTAGGTGATTCTCTTGGAGATGTAACAGTACCTGTTTAACATGGCTGACGTGTTTCTGGGTAGACTTGGAAAAGTTCAAAATGTCATCCAAATAGACGATGAGAAATTTGTTGAGGATGTCCTGGAATATTTCAATGACAAAGTCCTGAAATATCGCAGGGGTGATGCAAGGACCCGAAGGGCATGACTAGGTATTCATAATGGTCGTAGTTGTTTGTGGAAAGTGAGCGACCCCGTCAGGAATACAACATGAAAATAAAAAACATATAAAGCAATAATTGTGCAGTATTGTGATTATTTTTTGGCTTGTTCAAGAATCTTGGCTCTTGGGGAAAACCTACTTACAGCAACATAGAAGAAAATTCGCATTTGTCTGACTCTGTCAGGTAGTGTAGAAATGATGAGGTTTCTTTAAGGTGTACTTATATCCCCACTTGGTCTTGACACATATGGATAAGCTCAGAGTTGGTAAGATTCAAATTCCCATAGGGTATATGTGGACAAAGAGCAGAGAAATAGACCGATGGTGTAGGTTGTAGAACAGGATTTTATAAATAGCAAGTAAAAGACATGTACTCACACTCTGTACATGTATATAATGCACATAAAGGTATCTTTAGCGCTGTGTGCGCCCGCTGTCGCTTCTCCCCGTCCTCCTCTAACCTCAGTCCTGCTGCCGGCAATGGCGTGTGACGTCACGTCCCTCTGAACGGCTGATCGTATCCAAAGGAGGCAGGCTGTGGCGCGCTGGGAGAGGAATCGCGGGTGAATTCAAACGGCTGGAATCTGAAGACTCCAGATTCCAGCCGTTTGAATTCACCCGCGATTCCTCTCCCAGCGCGCCACAGCCTGCCTCCTTTGGATACGATCAGCCGTTCAGAGGGACGTGACGTCACACGCCATTGCCGGCAGCAGGACTGAGGTTAGAGGAGGACGGGGAGAAGCGACAGCGGGCGCACACAGCGCTAAAGATACCTTTATGTGCATTATATACATGTACAGAGTGTGAGTACATGTCTTTTACTTGCTATTTATAAAATCCTGTTCTACAACCTACACCATCGGTCTATTTCTCTGCTCTTTGTCCACATATACCCTATGGGAATTTGAATCTTACCAACTCTGAGCTTATCCATATGTGTCAAGACCAAGTGGGGATATAAGTACACCTTAAAGAAACCTCATCATTTCTACACTACCTGACAGAGTCAGACAGATGTGAATTTTCTTCTATGTTGCTGTAAGTAGGTTTTCCCCAAGAGCCAAGATTCTTGAACAAGCCAAAAAATAATCACAATACTGCACAATTATTGCTTTATATGTTTTTTATTTTCATGTTGTATTCCTGACGGGGTCGCTCACTTTCCACAAACAACTACGACTGTACCTGTGGGAAATCAAAGCATATTTCCCTGGAAGGTTTGAGAAGTATCCTGTTGGGTAACATTATTTATTTTTATTATATTAATTGTTTGAATATTATTATAACACTGTGTATTTATTAGGGAACTGTGGCGCCTAGGCAAGTCATTTAAGTACATCTAGGTATTCATAATGGCCATCCCGGGTATTGAATGCAGTTTTCCATTCATCGCCTTTGCGCATTCTCACCAAATTGTAGGCACCCCACATGTCCAATTTAGTGAAGATGGTTGACCCTTGTAGACGGTCGAAGAGTTCCGTGATTAAGGGTAACGGGTAGCAATTCTTTATAGTAATCTTGTTGAGACCCTTATAATCAATGCACGGTCAGATAGACCCATCTTTTTTGACAAAAAAGAATCTGGCTCCAGCTGGGAAAGAAGATTTCCGATTAAATCCCTTCTCAAGATTCTCTTGGATATATTCGCTCATAGCCTTGGTCTCCCGGAAGGGAGAGTGGGTAAGATCTACCGCTAGGAAATAACGAGCCGGGCAACAGGTCGATCGGACAATCGAAGAGGCGTTGTGGAGGTAGCACTTCAGAGTGTACTTTATCAAACACATCACAAAATTCTTCGTATACCTCTGGCAGAGAGTTTGCCTGCTTCCCGGACGTGCACAAGCCCCCAACCTCGTGAACCGGCGTAAGACAGGATTCTGCGCTAAGGGTACCCCACTGGATTGGCTTTTTATTGGTCCAATCCTTGCGAGGATTATGGCGTTGGAGCCATGGAAGACCCAAAATTACCTCAACCGCAGGGGTGTGAATCACGTCGAGGTGAATCTCCTCCTTATGGTCTTCTCCTGTCTGCAAGCAGAAAGGGACGGTCTGTAGGGATTCAGTCCAGTCTTAGAACAGGGGAGACCTCAAGAGCCAAATCCAATGCTGGGTGGCAGCCAAATCCAAAGGGAGAATCACTTCCAGGGAAGTACCAAATGAGAAAAGAAAAGGGAAAGCGCACCCCCTAGTGCATTATCTTCAAAGTAGAAGATGGAAGTTTAATAATGATAAAAATGGGGCAATACACACTACAGAAATACACAAATACAAATACATAAATAGAAAGTTCACATAAAGGTATCTTTGAGAGCCTGGATTAGCCAGCTCATGCAGATGGAAGGTGCAGGCACACCGAGACTCACTGTGACCGCAAGGGCAGATGGATGTACTACAAGCTGTGTCTCAACCACAGTAGAAGCTGAAGCCAGATGGAAATGGCGCGAGTCCAGGAGCCCTTTTGGGAGCCTCCGCCAAGCAGCCAGCTCATACAGGCACCACAAAAGACCTCAAAGTGTGCAAGAAGTCCTTCAGAGTAGCGCGGAATCATCGCGAGACTACAGTGACGTCAGACCCAAGCGTTTCGTCCGCGACAGCGGACTTCGTCAGGGGGACGAAGTCCGCTGTTGCAGACAAAACGTGTAAGGTCTGTTGACACTGTACGAATTGGCTCCTGGACTCGTGCCATTTCTATCTGGCTCCAGCTTCTACTGTGGTTGAGATGCAGCTTGTGGTACATCCATCTGCCCTTGCGGTCACAGTGAGTCTCGGTGTGCATGCACCTTCCATCTGCATGAGCTGGCTAATCCAGGCTCTCAAACATACCTTTGTAAGGAATCCGCTCCTGGCTTTGATTATAGCCTTGCACACCTCTGCAGTTTCAAAGGCTTCCTCTGGCAATCAATGGCACATGTGCTGCCTCTCATTGCAGCTCCAGCCCTGTGCTCTGTCATTGGAGGAATGCTCACACACATCCTCCGTGTGATTGGATCTCTGCCCTTTATATGCTGGGCTTTGCGCAGCACACACAGGTTCCATCCCAGGGAGCTCACCTGAGCCATGTTATCCTGCCTCTTATCACAGCCTCACTTTGCACACACCTCCACGCTGCAGTTTTCCTATTGGATTCTCTCACCTACATACAGGTACAACCACGAGTATTCTAAAACTTGCCTTGCAAATTCTGGGGCAATATCCAGGTAATGCTGCCAACATTTCAATGAAATTTCTGCAGACAGACTATTGGCCCAGCGGATTAACACAGTGGGGGGTCCCTGCAAGTCCCATTCAAACACCGCTGTGTTAATCCGATAGGCCATTACTCTTTCTACAGAAATGTCAGAGAAATGTTGCAGCATTACTGGGTTATTGTTTGTGATTGCCCCAGATTTTCCAAGGCAAGTTTAAGAATACTCAAGGTCGCACTTACACATGGTCAGCTGTGCCGCTAGCACTTTGGCTGAGCATAGTTCTAGTTGCGTTGAATTTACCTCTTCTCTGCCTCCACAGTCTTGTCTTGTCTGCCTTGCTGCTTATATTCATGTGTACCGACCCGGCTTTCCACGACCATCCGCTCTTCTCCAAACCTGAACTCGGCATCCGGACAAACAACCTTTCTGCTCTCTCCTACCCTGACCTCGGCAAACGCACCATGACGACTCTACTCTCTCCAATCCCAGACCCGGCTATAGTACCTGCAACGTTCCGTACCTCTCCTCTAACCCCGGCAAGAATAACGATGACCAGTACCTCTCCAACCCCAACCCAGCTATTCTGACTTAACTATACTCCAGACGTGCCCCGTGGCTGTGAGTGGTGTAATATCCTTTCCCACCTCAGCACCGTGGTCCCGCCTTGTTTGTGGTGAGCACACCGTGACAGTATGCTCAGCCCAACAAACATGGACCCCGCTGAGGTGGAGAGAACTCTGTCCTTTCACACCAATATGTTCACTAGGCTAGAGAGATACCTAGAACAGAATGACCGCCGGATGGACCTGTTACAGCACAGCCTCCATTCCCTCACTATCCAGGCACAGAACGCTCATCCCGTACCTAACCCACAGGCTTCTGCCACCCCGATTCCCATCATTACTTCTACTGAACCTCATGTACCGACGCCTAACTATTATACAAGGGATCCCAATGGGTGCAGAGGCTTAAACCAATGCTTTATCCAATTTGAGATCACCCCTTCTTGTTTTGTCTCTCTAAGATCCAAGGTGGCCTACAGCATATCCCTACTTACGGATGACGCCTTGGCTTGGGCTTAACACCATCTGGGAACAGAGATCTGACCTTAAACAGGACATCGGCCTCTTCGTCATGGAGTTCCATTGGGTCTTCGACACTCCAGGACATAAGATGACTGCTGCTTCCTCCCTTTTTCATATCTATCAGGGAGACTGATCGGTCGCCAGATACGCTCTGGAGTTCTGCAATATTGCGTCCGAGATGGGATGGAACAATGAGGCCTTAACCTCTGCCTTCTGGCAAGGCCTGGCAGAGAACCTCAAGGATGAACTTGCAGCCCAGGAATGCCCCACTGATCTGGAGGAGCTGATTGTGATCTGTATTCGGGTGGACCAACGTTTGCAGGAGAGGAGGTCTGAACATTCCCGTCATCAACAGCGGAGACCGAGATCTCCTTCTTCTCGCTTCATCGCCCCAGTAGTTTCCCATGCTGATGCTCCAGAACCCATGCAACTAGGGGGTAACAGGTTATCCTCATCCGAGAAGCAACGTCGACGCAGCGCTGGCCTTTGTCTCTACTGCGGCAATTCACGGCATCTACTGCTCGTGTGTCCCAACAAGCCGGGAAAAGCCAACTCCCAATGAGATCCCGGGGAGTCTTGTTGGGAACGCTGTCCATCTCCCCTATCACCAATGAGTCTGCCAACCCAGATTATGATACCAGCGTTCCTGTCCGGGGAAAATTTTCACGTCACTGCGATGGCTTTTGTGGATTCCGGATAGGGAGGTAACTTTATCGATCAGACCATCGCAGAGCAAAATCACATCCCACTCTCCCGCAAGAAGGAACTGGTGGGGTTGGGGAGGCCACTGACGGACGACTGTTACAACCAGCCTTTATCTCCCTACAGACCGTCCCTTTCTGCTTGCAGACAGGAGAAGACCATAAGGAGGAGATTCACCTCGACGTGATTCACACCCCTGCGGTTGAGGTAATTTTGGGTCTTCCATGGCTCCAACGCCATAATCCTCGCAAGGATTGGACCAATAAAAAGCCAATCCAGTGGGGTACCCTTAGCGCAGAATCCTGTCTTACGCCGGTTCACGAGGTTGGGGGCTTGTGCACGTCCGGGAAGCAGGCAAACTCTCTGCCAGAGGTATACGAAGAATTTTGTGATGTGTTTGATAAAGTACACTCTGAAGTGCTACCTCCACAACGCCTCTTCGATTGTCCGATCGACCTGTTGCCCGGCTCGTTATTTCCTAGCGGTAGATCTTACCCACTCTCCCTTCCGGGAGACCAAGGCTATGAGCGAATATATCCAAGAGAATCTTGAGAAGGGATTTAATCGGAAATCTTCTTTCCCAGCTGGAGCCAGATTCTTTGACACTATTATTGATTTACAGCTATTTACTCGTAAGTTATGTCTTAAAAAATGTTTGCAGATAGGGGTTGGGATTCGGCTCCCCCCGCCCCCCCCCACCGTCTTGTGGGGGTCTGGGAGAGTCGGGGGCCGCCCCGGCTCGTTCCTCCCTCACATTTTCAGATCAGTGTTATTTGTCTGATTTAGTGGGCTTATTGACTGAACAGGGTGACACCATGCATGAGAATGAAGATCCCGTGTCTAACTTTTTTGTTTGAAAACATACTAGTTTTAAGAAAAAGTCCACTTTTCTTCCCAATTTCTCAAGAGGTCCATTTATTACCACCTTTGAGAATTTGGTTGAAAAAGATCTGAAGTTGTTTGCGGCGGGTTGCGCGTTCACCTCACTCCCCTATGATAATCTCACTGGAGAAGAAAGAACTGAGTTACATTATCTTCAAACTAACAAAAGCATTGTTATTAAAAATGCAGATAAGGGGGGTGCAGTTACAAAAAAGAGGCACTTAGACAACTGGATGATAAGACTTCATATAAAAAAAACTTAAGAAGGAACCTACTGTATTGAGGCTTTCCTTGCTGAACTGAGGATACTTTTGGACATGGGTAAGACATTGCTTGTATTAAATTCTAAGGAGTTTTGCTTCCAATTGTGCCCACATCCTGTTGTACCTGTTCTTCACCATCTCCCAAAGATCCATAAGTCACTTACCTGCCCTCCTGGCAGGCCCATAGTGGCTAGCATTGGATCTTTGGGAGATGGTGTTTCCAGGTATATTGATATATTTCTTCAACCATTGGTTCAGTCGTTGTCGTCATACCTTAAAAGTACTAATCAACTATTACTTGATCTAAGGGATTTTAAATGGGAGACGACTTTCTGTTGGGTTGCAATGGACGTCATGTCCTTGTACAGAGCTCTGGTGCCTTATGCATAAACCCAAAGCCATCGTTCTTACAGAAACATGGCTATCCTCTAAAACCCCTGATGCAAATATCGCCATTCAGGGATACTCCATTTTTAGGAGAGATAGGTCAAAGAGAGGAGGAGGGGTGTTATTTTATATTGCAGACACCTTACAATTTACACTGTTACATTGCCCACCAAGTCCACCCTCTTTTGAAACTCTAGTTGGCAAAATCTGCCTCCCTTTTTCTAAGCCCATCTTGCTTGCTGGCATCTACCGCCCCCCTAAAGCCCCTCTACAATCCTTGACTGATATCACCCAATTTCTTGCCTCCATTTCCTCTCTGAATGAGAAGAGTGAGCTGCTAGTTCTAGGGGATTTCAACTTCAATTGGCTTGACCCTAAAAACCACAAAATCCAGATACAACTCAAGTCACTTAACCTATCGCAACTAATTTCCCAACCCACACGAATAAACCTGAAATCGCATAACCATTCCTTGCTAGACTGGATTCTCTCCTCAAACCCCAGCAGAATCCAATCCTCTGGCATCCTTCCTGATATTTTCAGTGACCATGCAATAGTGTACTGTGTAAGGAAAATTAAACCGCCCCATTCAAGCCCTAAAGTTCTCCTCACTAGAACATTTAAAAACTTTAACCCACAACAGTTTCTGGATGACCTTACCAACTGCCCATGGCACAGAATCGATTTAATTCCCGACCCTGATTCTGCGCTCGACTATTTCCAATCCGAGTTCTTAAAACTCTGCGATACCCATGCTCCACTACGCAAAATAAGGGTACGGGGGGCCCACCTTCCATGGGTTACACCTGACCTTATAGCACTCTACCAGTTCAGGGATGCCTTGTGGAAAAGCTACAAAGTAACTGGCACTACCAAGGATCTCAATCACTACAGATGCCTGCGGAATGTGTGCACAAGGCAAACAAGGTATGCAAAAGCACAATATTACTCTGACAATCTCCACCAAAATACATCAAACCCAGCTAACTTCTGGAAGGTTATCAACAATATATTCCAGTCTCCTAACCATCAACAACCAAGTAATATCACTAAGGGGGATATTACTCTGACAAACCCCACTGACATTGCAAATGCATTCAATGATTACTTTGTGGGGTGTGCCACTAACTTATTAGCGAAACGCAGCACAAACCCCAAACATGAATCTCATCCTGGGAGTATCCCTACAGTCCCACCCCCTCCCAACACTGCCCACAATTTTCAATTTAGCCCAGTATCTGAAGAGGAGATTACACAAGCGCTCCTCAAACTAAAACTAAGCAGCCAATGTGGACCCGACTTACTATTATCTAGGTTCCTACGACTTGGTGCCCCAGCCATTGCCAAACCAATTGCGTCCATAGTCAACTCTATCCTGTCTGCAGGCCATATCCCTAAGACCTGGAAAACTGCCAGAGTTGTCCCAATCTTCAAAAGTGGGGACAAAAACACTGTCTCAAACTACAGGCCAATCTCACTTCTCCCAATTCTATCCAAAGTTATGGAAAAATGTATCCACTCCCAATTAAGCGATTTCTACACCAAGACAAATTTCCCTAGCCAATTCCAGTCTGGGTTTCGTCCCAAACACTCCACCGTAACTACCCTGCTAAAAGTTTGCAATGAAATCCAGTGTGGAATGGAACGGGGACAACTTACTGGTGCAGTATTCCTAGATTTTGCAAAGGCTTTTGACACAGTTGATCATGTTATCCTGCTTAACAAACTCCAGAGCTCTGGAATAGGGAAACATGCTTTAAACTGGTTTCAGTCCTACCTATCAGGAAGATCCCAACATGTGTCCATCTCAGGCTCTAACTCCAACCCCCTGGATATCACCTGTGGTGTCCCGCAAGGCTCTGTTCTGGGGCCCCTACTCTTCTCAGTGTTCATTAATGATATTCCCACAGCTTGTAAGGAAGCCTCAATACACATGTATGCAGATGACACAATCCTATATGCACACAGCCATAGCCTCTCTGACCTTCAACACATACTTCAGTCTGACTTTTTGAGACTCGAAAACTGGATTTCCCAAAACAAACTGTTTTTAAACACTGACAAGACTGTAACAATGGTATTTGGGACCAAGACTAAATTTGTAAAGCTTCCAGTGACTGAGCTCCTGATTAGAACCAACGCTAACAACACCCTAACAACTGTCACTAGTTTTAAATACCTGGGCTTATGGTTTGACTCCCACTTAACATTCGGGATGCACATTGATACCCTGACAACCAAGACCTATGCCAAACTAGGGGTACTTTACAGTAACAAATCCTCCCTAAGTCTCCTGGTCAGAAAGCGTATTGCACAGCAGATGCTAATGCCAATTATTGACTATGGAGACATAGTATATGGCTCGGCTCCTCAAACCCACCTTAGCAAACTTGACACCCTCTACAATTTAATTTGTCGTTTTGTTCTCCAATGCAACTACAACACACATCACTGCGAAATGCTCAAAGAACTAGATTGGTCATCACTAGAGTCTAGGCGCAAAGTTCACCTTTCCTGTCTCACCCTCAAATACTTTCTGGGCAAGCTACCCAGCTACCTGAACAAGCTCCTCACCCCTACCACATGCAGTACCTATCACCTGAGATCAGACTCCAAAAGACTATTCATGGTCCCAAGAATCAACAAAGTATCCGGACGTTCCTCCTTCTCCTTCCGTGCACCCCAAAACTGGAACAACCTGCCAGAGACTCTCATATCCACCACCAGCTTAAGTTCTTTCAAATCTAAGGCTGTCTCACACTTTAATCTGGTCTGTAACTGTTTCATACGCTCATAATATATATTTTCTTTAACTGTGCATGCAATGTCTTGTATATAATGTATACCTTGTTCATTTATGTAACTGTATTTGTAACCATGTATTATTTTGTTTTACTCTGTGCCCAGGACATACTTGAAAACGAGAGGTAACTCTCAATGTATTACTTCCTGGTAAAATATTTTATAAATAAATAAATAAATAAACAATCATTGAGCACCAACAGGGCATTTCTGCTGTGCAACATTTTCTTCAACTATCTAATTTACCTACAACACTATGCACTTTCTTGGTGGAGGCTATTACTTTTCTCTTGACACACAATTATTTCACGTTTGAGTCACAATTTTATTTACAGATTAGAGGCACTGCTATGGGCACATCTTTTGCACCTTAATATGCTAATTTATTTATGGGGTTCTGGGAGTCTATTTTCATCTATGGGGACCACAATCCTTTTAGACCTCACATTAAATTCTACAGACGTTATATTGAAGATCTGCTTTTCATTTGGGATGGTGATTCTTCTACTTTTGAAATTTTCTTTAATACACTTAATATTAACCAATATAATCTTAAATTCACTTATGCTTTTGATTTTCATCATATTTGTTATTTTGACATCATGTTGTACATGGATCTTAATAGATCAATTCAAACTGACATCTATAGGAAGCCAAACTCCCGTAATGCCTTTTTGAAGGCAGATAGTAACCATTCCAGACTCCTTAAAAAGGGAATACTTAAAGGAAAATCCATGCGATTGAAGCGATTATGCTCTACAGATGAGGCATTCGATATCCAGTCCATGGATTTGGTTCATAGGTTTTTGACTCGAGGATATAATCGGTCCCATGTCATGGAGGCTCTCAGTTTAGTTAGATCATTAAATCGATCTGACCTCTTTTCTAGCCAAGCCAATATTTGCAGACATCGAGATTCTTCTATGCAGGTCCCTCAGAACACTGTTCCATTTTTCATTACCCAACAAAGTAGACAAGCTGATTCTATACATCATATTGTCCAAAAACATTGGGACGCTCTAAGATTGGATACAGATCTAAACCCCTTCATTTATGATGGACCAAAATGTGTCTTTCACAAAGCCAAATCTTTGGCTGGTTTCATCTTACCAAGTTTATTTTTGTCTCATACTTTGTCACACATTACCTCGGTTCCTAGGGGTTTCTATAAGTGTGGCCATTGTGTTATTTGCCAGTATGCCACTTAAATTAAAAGTATCAATTGCTTAAGACCAAGGAAGAACATAAAAATTCCAACATTTATTAATTGCAATTCCACTTATACCATCTATATTTTGAACTGTGGATGTGGCAGGCATTACATAGGTCGCACGATTAGATGCCATAAATTGAGAATAATGGAACACGTGAGAGCCATGATCTTATACATCCAGTGTCGAGACACTTTTCTAACTGTCCTCAGCATGGTATTCAGAACTTTATTTTCTCGGCTGTTGAGCATATCGCGGTGCCCCCTCGTGGGGGTGACAGATTGGGCAAGCTCAACAGGCGAGAAATATTCTGGATATTTAGCATGAGTACCCTTCAGCCTGTTGGCATTAATCAGGATTGGGAACTTGTTCAGTTTTTTAAGATTTGTCAGTGTTAAGTTCTTCCTATTAGTATGAGTTATACATACATATTTATTATTTTGATTTTTATCATATTTTTGGTTAAATTATTCATGAGGTTTGATAGTAGTTATTCCTTTTGCATATTATGGTTCTTTACATATAGGTTCTAAGGGCCTCATGCACTAAGCGCCGAAAAGTGTTTTATCGCCATTTTCTCACCAAAAAGGCCTTTACGATTCAGTAAGCGCCGATAAGTGGCCAAAATCTGCAATTTTTGTTCCCGATAAAAACTTATCGGCAGCCGGGTGCTGATAAGCCACTTATCAGCACTTTTTGAACTCGGCTGAATTCAGGTAGCCCGATCAGCTTTTCGCTGCTGATCGTCACTCCCGAATTGAGATTTTTTCGCCAATCCATCCCGCCAACTAAAGTTGGCGGGTTGGTGGAGAAGATGCATTGGCAAGGTCGACACTTAGAAAAAATTAGGCCTTTTTCCTTCCTGGGATTGATGCCGGAGGTCTCCGGAGCTGATACCCATTAATACCAGAACCGGAGCATCCGAGGCAGGAAAAATGCATTTAAAGGCCACTTCATTACCTTAGCGGATAACCGCTAAGGCAATGAAGGGGTTAACCCGCCTTGCCTGGTTCATTGTGGGTAGCGGGTATGGGTGAAGGGGGTATTTGGCCCTTGTTTCTTGTTTAGGGCTTGCGGGGGGGGGGGTTGCGGGTGCACTTAACCCCTTCACGACCGTAGCGGTAAATACCACTACGGTCATGAAGGGGTTAAGCCCTCCCGCTACCCACCCGCAAGCCCTAAACAAACCACTGTTGGGGCCAAATACCCCCTTCACCCACCCCTGATCCTACAATAAAAAAAATACACACACAAAATCCCCACACTAAATAAATACATATATATCAAAATAAATAAATAAATATATTGTGACAAACAGCTTACTCCGGGGCTCCGCTGCTTGTCCGGGACGGTTAGAACACGGTCTTTTGGGGTAGGTTAAATGAGGAGGCGTCACGTACTGTTCCTTTAAACAGGCTGTGCCTGGTTTATTCAGTCCCAGGCACTGAGACTGCCACAGTGCATACAACAAAACACATCAAAACAAAAGCTGCTCACCTGAGCGATAACTTAACTTAGATTTCCCTAACTCAGGGTGGAAGTGGCTTTTCCACTTTCCAACAACAAAACAAGGTACTTTTGCAGAGTTAGCCAAATGAATAGAACAATTGAACCTGTGTGGGGAAGGGGCTTCTCCCCACTGTGTTCAGCAGCCTTCCAGGCTCTGGAGAAGAGACAAGAGCAAACAGGAAATCAGTCTTACATACCTGATTTCTAATTAGCATGACAGGTGACAGAAATCCCTCAGTTCCAGCGCTTGCCCAAAACTGTGGGATGGAGTGCATGTATTATAAGGCTGCACTCCCAGGCCAGACAGGATAGAAACTGTTCAGTATCCTGGGAGCCCTATATATGGAATTTATTACCATCCCCTGGTTTCTGTCACATATCCTCCCCCCCAGCTCAGACCCTGAGGGATGAGCGACCATGGATATTAGGGAGTGCATCCTTGACAACCCGTCAGCATTGCCATGTTTGTGCCCTGACCTGTGTTCCACAGAAAATTTAAAGGGTTGTAGACTTAGGAACCACCTGGTCACTCTAGCATTCTTTTCCCTGTTTTGACACATCCAGGTAAGGGGTGCATGATCTGTGACCAACCGGAATTTTCTCCCCAACAGGTAGTATTTGAGCGTCTCTACAGCCCACTTTATTGCGAGACACTCTTTCTCTACTATGGAGTAATTTTTCTCCTGGGGATTTAGTTTCCTACTTAAATAAAGGATGGGGTGTTCCTCACCTTGAGACTCCTGGGAGAGTACCGCCCCCAGCCCTACCTCAGATGCGTCGGTTTGGACTACGAACTCTTTGGAGAAGTCAGGTGTGACCAACACTGGTTGGGCACAGAGAGCTTCTTTCAGGCTTCTAAAGGCCTGTTCGGTTTCGGGGGACCACTTTACCATAAGTGGTCCTCTTGCTTTTGTGAGGTCGGTTAGTGGGGTTGCCTTAGTCGCAAAATTGGGAATAAACCTTCTATAGTACCCAATTAACCCCAAAAAGGTCCTTACTTGTTTTTTTGTAACTGGCCTTGGCCAACCTTGTATCGCCTCCACTTTGAGTGTTTGGGGTTTGAGTAAACCTCTGCCAATAGAATACCCCAGATACTTGGCCTCCTCCAGACCAATGGTGCATTTAGCGGGGTTAGCAGTTAGTCCAGCAGACCGAACTGCGTCGAGCACAGCTTGGACCTTTGGAAGGTGGGATTGCCAATCTTCACTATGGATTACCACATCATCCAGGTAGGCAGCAGCATACCGAGCATGTGGTTTTAAAATTTTATCCATCATTCTTTGGAATGTGGCGGGAGCTCCATGTAAGCCAAAAGGCAGCACCCTATACTGAAAGAGGCCGTCTGGGGTTGAGAAGGCTGTCTTTTCTTTTGCCCTTTCTGTGAGGGGAACCTGCCAGTACCCTTTTGTTAGGTCTAGGGTTGTGAGATATCGGGCTTTGCCCAGTCTCTCTACAAGTTCATCTACCCTGGGCATAGGGTAAGTATCAAATTTTGACACCGCGTTTAGTTTCCGGTAGTCATTACAAAACCTTGTTGTACCATCTGGCTTTGGGACTAAGACTATAGGGCTGTTCCACCCACTTTGGGATTCCTCAATTACGCCTAGTTTTAGCATTTTTTTAACCTCTAAACTTATAGCCTCTCTTTTGGCCTCTGGGATTCGGTACGGTTTAAGGTTAACTCGGACCCCCGGTTCAGAGACTAGGTCATGTTCAATTACGCTAGTTCTACCTGGCTGTGTAGAGAAGATTTCTTTGTTTCTGCTCACTAAATTCTGAACCTCTTGTTTCTGATGAACGGACAGGGTTTCAGCTATGCTAACCTCTGGGTCAGTTTCTTGACTCTCTGACGGACCTGGGGTTACTAGGGTTGACAAGACTTCTCTATCTTTCCAGGGCTTGAGTAGGTTTATATGGTAAATTTGCTCAGGTTTCCTCCTACCTGGCTGTCTTACCTTATAATTTACTTCTCCCACTCTTTCCAAGACCTCATATGGCCCATGCCATTTAGCAAGGAATTTACTTTCCACGGTGGGAACCAGAACTAGTACCCTATCACCTGGAAAAAAAATTCTGACCCTAGCACCCTTATTATACGTATTCCTCTGTGCTTCTTGAGCTTTCTCCATGTGTTCCCTCACTATGGGTAGGACTGCAGCAATGCGGTCCTGCATCTGGGCAACATGCTCTATTACACTTCTGTAAGGGGTAACCTCGTGTTCCCAAGTCTCTTTGGCTATATCCAGTAAGCCCCTTGGGTGTCGGCCATACAATAGTTCAAACGGGGAGAAGCCTGTGGATGATTGGGGAACTTCCCTAATGGCAAATAACAGGTACGGTAACAAACAATCCCAGTTTTTCCCATCTTTATCGACCGCCCGCCGTAACATGCTCTTTAAGGTTTTATTGAACCTTTCCACTAAACCATCTGTTTGTGGATGATAGACTGAGGTTCTGAGGTGCTTGATTTTTAGGAGTTTACATAACTCTTTTGTTACTTGGGACATAAACGGTGTTCCCTGGTCAGATAGAATCTCTTTAGGAATTCCAACCCGGGAAAACAGAACTACTAACTCTTTTGCTATGTTTTTGGCAGAGGTGCTACGTAGGGGAACTGCCTCCGGATATCGGGTGGCATAATCTAATATTACCAATATATGCTGATGTCCCCTAGCAGACTTTATTAGGGGTCCTACTAGATCCATAGCAATCCGGTCAAATGGTACCTCTATTATGGGAAGGGGTACCAATGGGCTGCGGTACGCCTTGAACGGGGCGGTGATCTGACATGCTGGGCATGAGGAACAATAATTCGTAATTTCTGCCAGAACCCCAGGCCAATAGAAGCTTCGGAGAACCTTTTCTTTTGTCTTTTCCACCCCTAGGTGTCCCCCCAATGGATGACTATGTGCGAGGTGTAACACTACATTATGGAATGTCCGTGGTACCAACAATTGTTTAGTTGTAACTGATTTTCTTTTATCAACCCGATATACTAGGTCGTTCTCTACCTCGAAGTAGGGGTAAGCAAGCGACCTATCTGGTTGGCCAAGAGTACTATTCAGGTCCCGTATATTTCCCCTTGCTACCTCTAATGTGGGGTCCTCCCACTGGGCCTTCTTAAAACTCCCAGGACTGACCTCTAGGTCAGCGAGGGTCTTATCCGGTTCTGGGGTGGTAAGTGTCTGATCAACATCCTGATTTGGGATATTCCCTACCAAAGTAGTGATGGGGAAGGGAATTTTACAGCACTCCTCCTTTTCCCCCTTCTTATTTGGGCCCTCGTCAACCTCCATTTCTGAAAACGGGAAAGGATTTATTTCTTCTAATACTTCGTTATGGTCCGCTATTGAACTCTGGGCGCTATTCTGAGCGGGGGACCACATTTTTAGAAAATGGGGAAAGTCGGTCCCTATTAACACATCATGTGCCAGTTTGGGTACAATACCCACCTTGAAATCTAAAGAACCAAACTCTGTTTCAAAAAAAACATCAACAGTGGAATATTCATGATTATCCCCATGTATACAACAAATTGCCATTCTTTGTGAACTGTTTCCCTGTTTCTTCTTAATGGGCAAGAGGTATTCGGACACTAGTGTGACCATGCTCCCAGAGTCCAGAAGTGCCCGAACCCTCCTACCATTAACCTTTACAGATGCCCACAGATGGTTATTCAAGGGGTCCTCTGGGCTAGGGCGCATACATTGGGACAACAGCGAATAAGGTTCCACGCTGTTGCATTGCATGGGCTCATCATTTAGTGGGCAGATTTTTGCTGTGTGGCCCCTCTCATGACAATTTACACATTTAGTTACATAGTCTGTGTCCCACTTAGAGCCTTTTCCCGGCTCCCCATGTTGGCTATTGCCCTTAGTGTGCGAACCACTGTTGCTGGTGCTGCGTGAAGGTGGTTGCCGCTCTTCAGCTCCCCTTAACCCCGGTACCCTTTTACCGTCTCTGGAAGAGTCCTGGAACCTCGGGTAGTGGGGTTGCTCCACGACTGTGGGTTGCGGGTGCTCTCCTGCTGCATTGTACCTTTCTACGAGGGCCACAAGCTCATCCGCATTGTGGGGGTCACTCCGACTGACCCAATGGCGTAAGGCAGAGGGAAGTTTCCTCAAGAACTGGTCCATGACCAACCGTTCCACGATGTGGCTTGCTGAGTTGATCTCGGGTTGTAGCCACTTCCGGGCGAGGTGGATGAGGTCATACATCTGGCTTCGGGTGGCTTTATCCATCGTGAAGGACCATGCGTGAAACCTTTGGGCGCGAACAGCCGTGGTTACGCCGAGGCGGGCGAGGATCTCGAACTTCAATTTTGCATAGACGTTAGCTTCGGCTGGCTCTAGATCAAAGTAAGCCTTCTGGGGTTCGCCGCTTAGGAAGGGTGCGATTAGACCAGCCCACTCAGCTTCTGGCCATCCCTCTCTCTGTGCCGTGCGTTCAAACGTGAGAAGATAGGCTTCCACATCATCCGAGGGTCCCATCTTCTGAAGGTAGTGGCTTGCCCTGGTCATTTTCGGAACTGGGGCTGCCGCTGCCAGTGGAAGGTTACTGATAGTCCCCCTCAGGATCTCGAGTTCCTGCTGTAAGCCCTGAGCGAACCGCTGTTGCTCCTCTCTCAGCAAGCGGTTTGTCTCTTGCTGGTTTGCATTCGCCTGTTGCAGGGCTTAATTCGCGTCTTTCTGGACAGCGACATTGCGTACCAGCGCACTCACCACGTCTTCCATCTTGTTTGGAGAGAGAGAAAAAAAACTTTTTTTTTTTTTTTTTTTTTTTTAAAGTTCTTTAACCCCCAGACCTTTTAGTGTTCTGCCCGCATTCTCCACCATATGTGACAAACAGCTTACTCCGGGGCTCCGCTGCTTGTCCGGGACGGTTAGAACACGGTCTTTTGGGGTAGGTTAAATGAGGAGGCGTCACGTACTGTTCCTTTAAACAGGCTGTGCCTGGTTTATTCAGTCCCAGGCACTGAGACTGCCACAGTGCATACAACAAAACACATCAAAACAAAAGCTGCTCACCTGAGCGATAACTTAACTTAGATTTCCCTAACTCAGGGTGGAAGTGGCTTTTCCACTTTCCAACAACAAAACAAGGTACTTTTGCAGAGTTAGCCAAATGAA